>NW_010198868.1:0-4106 GCF_000695765.1 Mesitornis unicolor | reverse complement strand
TATTTTTGTTTTGTATCATGTCATATCATATCATATATCATACCATACCACACCATACCATACCATACCATATCATATCCCACTTAGTCCACGCTGCTGTTTTTGGGTTGTTGTTTTTTTTCAACCTTGCCTATGGCTTCTGGCAAAAATCAAAACTACTCTCTCTTCAAGGAGTTTGGAATTATAAGTGAAGACTTAATCTAACTTAATCTGTGCGTGCCGGTGTCTTTGCTTAGGTTAATATTGTTAGTTTGTAACCTGCATGGTTTGTCCTAAATTTTCTCCAGTCTTACAATAATATTCAGAAACGGCATCTTCGGCATAAAACCACGGTTGGATTTTGGCTTTCTGGAGCTGTACCTCAAACTGAATCGCGTAGGTGAATTGCTGAGCCGATCATTGATCGTCTCTGCGGTGGTCAAAGAGGACGAATATTTCCTTACAGCATCCTGCTGTTAAAAACTTGGCATTTTAGGGGCTTAGTTTGGAGACCCAGGTTTGGCAGCCGGGTCCTTGGCTCTGGAAGCCAACGCTGCAATTTCCGAGAGCCACAGATTTGCCGACACACATAATTATGGGAATATCCCCATTATTATTGTCCACCAAACGTGTTCCCGTGGTCAGGAACTTACGGGACGCGTGGAGCTCCCTGTAGGTGTAGGTGAGATGTGGCTGCACCGAAAAGGTGGCTCGTATCTGGTGAGGAGGCTGACATGAACGTAACCAAGCACATGATAGCGCTGCGCCTTGGTGGAAAATCAAATGTCACGATAGCGTTCCTGTCCTGCAGAGCATCACAGAGCCATTTTTTCATTGTTTTAAAAAATTTACTATGGATATATAGTGAAAAAAATCACATGTCACCATAGCGTTCTTGTCCCACTGAGCCGTTTCTTCGTTGTTTTAAAAAATCTACTATGGATATTTTTCCTGTGGCTGCTGTAGGATTTTCTTAGAAGGAAATAAGTATGGCGAGATACACAGCTGAGATCATATTAATGCGCTGTAACATAAATTACGCAGGGTTTGGGGTTTTCTTTTTATCGCTCGGATTATGGTTTCATGTCTTTCACCGAAGCAGTAATGTGTTGCATTGTATTGCGATACTCCGGCTTAGGGAACGTATTCCTCTGGTCATTCGGTAAAACAAAACTTAGATAAGTATAATTCAGGTAGCATATATGAAATTTCATCTTCATTATCATGCAAATGCGGTGAGAATGTAACATTTCCCAAGACGTCATTTGACTATTAGGATCTTTAGAGAATGGCCTCTCAAAGCCACAAAGCTAATATTCCAGAAGAAAGCTATATAATACCTAAAAATTGTCTATCCTTATTCTATATGAATAACAAATGTAATAGGACAGGCCGTTATTAAAATGGCAGAAAAGAATGCGTTGACCTATGAGTGCGGGGGATCTTTTCTGATTTTTTGCTCCCATGATGAATTCGGATCTTTCTGTAGCGTGGAGGACGCAAATACAGGTTTCAGAAATCTGAAGATAAGAGTTGGATAGTAACTGCAAATCTGCTCTGTTTTGTTTCAGTCTGTGGATGAAATCGGTGCCTGTTTATACCAATAACTATTTTGTTATACCCCTGCACGAGTGCTGTGTGCGTTGTGCGTCTGCTCTGTGCGTAGATTGTGCATCTGCAACACTTTTCGCCTGTTTTAAGCTGCCTCTTGCTGATATTTGAGTCAATGAACGCAGAGGATGGGCACGGGCTAAGTGTGAGCTAATCTCTTAAGTGGGGAGAGGAACTTGCTTTTAATTCTGAAATAAAAGAAGAGCCTGAGTATCTCGTAGCAGCCCATTATCTGCGTTATTCAGCTGAAGAAAAATGCTGGACTTGCTCATAATGCATGAACTGCGCAGGGCAACAAAAACACGAAAAATTTCTGGTAGAAAAAAAAAGAGATCTTTTGCAAACAAGCAACTTCAGGTTTGAAAAAGAAAGGGAGGGACAGGATTGTTTATAAGCAACTAAAATGGAAAAAATATATATATAAATCTTATCTCCCACTTCAGGTAGAAATACTCTCTGGTAAAGAGAAAAATAAATATCCACAGCGTGCATGGCATTGTGCTGTGAAACAAAGCGGGTGCCGTAGGAAAACGTGGTGAAGATGCATATGTAGGAACTTCCAGACCTTCCAATACCCTCCGTGGGTGTCACACGGTGGGATTTTTCTCGGCAGATCTTTGCAGCCCCAAGTGATGCTCTGGATGCTTTGAAACGGGGGTTTTGAATGGGCTTTAGTAGTTGCCTAATTGCTGGGCATCTTCGGCATCATAAAAGCAAGTCCTTTAGCTTACCAGGGCTGAGTAAAACAGAGCGAAAGCCCATATTTCTAAGATTTTCTGTGAAATTCCTAACTTCCAGGGGGAAAAAAAGCGGTATTTTTCAGATGCAAAGCTGATGTTTTCCAAGCAAGTATATGAAGAATGAAATTCCAGAGTCAGTGGGTTCTTTTAATTTATTTTTGGTTCCTAAAACCGTGGTATCCAGAGAAGGGTAAAACTGCAGAGGGTGTCTGAAGTGTCATCTCCCTCCCATGTCACTGAGGCGTTTTCGCTTTACAGGCACGTTGCTGCAGATAAGAGCCGGTTCTGTGCTGTTTTGCTGGGGGGATCCTTTCAAAGTCCGGGTACCGCTAACGTGGCCGATAACCGTGCGGCAATTTAACGTGTTTTTCCGCCTCTTCGTCCCCCACCTCAGCATTTTTTGCTCCCCGTGCACCCTACGTACGTGGCGCCTGCCCTCGAAACCTTTTGATGCTCGAACTGGCAAATTTCCATCACCTGCAAGACCCTCCTGTGCCTTTCTTTAAAGAAAGCGATGATGTGCCATTAAAGTTTGTTTTTCGAGGTGAAACGGGGTGTTTAAATGACAAAGGCTTGATCAGGAACCCCTCAGACACTTGCGATCCCGTGCAGCAGTCTGAGGAGGGGATTGGTAAATTCGCTCCAGAAACACTGTTTTTTTCTCTCATTTTTGAGGAGAGGCTGATCTGGATGCAACAGAGATTTCTTAGCGCCGGATTTAGTGGGGTCACCATTTGAGCCCCAGTTTGTTGCCGAAAGGGTGCTGGTGTTGGTCAGAATAACGCGTAATAAAGACGAAACCACTCGAATCGTCCTGCTCTGCAGATGCTCGTGTTGCTTCCCACCGCCTTTCTTTCTCCAGAAATAAAAGAAATAAAAAAGCAATTGTCCTATTTAAGTAGGGGCTAAATCCTTATTTTTACTGATTTTTACTGCGTGACACGGAGAATAACGGTATAAAGTTATTTCTCGCATCGCTTTTGTACGTGCCCCGTGCATTTTTATATTTCGCAGCGTTCTGCTAAGTACAATCTAAGCGAAGTTGTTGGGTTTTGTTTTTTTTGCTCACAATTGTAAAGCAAGCGCTAGAGGGGGAAAAAAAAAAAGAAATTTGAAATTTCAATGTCACTATATTTGGTAGATTCGCATGGATCTGCGGAGAGGGATAGCAAGTCTATAGTTTGTAGCTGCACGAAATTAAAATCAGTCGTATAATGCGCCTTCCTCGAGGTGATACCTTATTTTGAAAGGAAGGGGGGAAAAAAAATAAAACCCTTCTGCCTTCTGCTTCCCTTCCGTGCGCGCTGAAGGAACTTTTCTGCAGTTCAAACAAACATTTCTAAGTCAGGTGGCTGGGGAGATGCATCCAGCAGAGGAAAGCATCCTTTTGGGGAGCCAAACACAGGGATGCAGCTACCACAGCGCCCTGCTCCGCGCCCCTGCGCGTCCCCACGTGCTGTCGCACCGGGGCAAAATTCGTGGTAAGTTTTTTGGCGGAGTAGTTTCTATAGCATCAAAGCCCCATTGATGCTGGTAATGCGGGAGGTGTGTTTCAGCCCGGCCCCGTTTCCCCCTGACCTCTCGCGCACCGACACACTCCCCTTCAATCATCCCTCTTCCACCCCCGCCGTATCCCCCCCGAAACTTTACAGCCTGTCAGCCAAAAAAAGGCGACCCCAGCAGTGCCCCGTCCCCTTACTCCCACCCCAGACACATGCAAAAATGCCCAGGTGTGTCCCCCTCCCAAAAAAACTTAAACCCCAATACTCTATTTTG
>NW_010198867.1:13461-23323 GCF_000695765.1 Mesitornis unicolor | reverse complement strand
TATATATGTGTGTGTGTGTGTGTGTATATATTTGTCTCCAATATCCCAATAGAAACTACCAGGAAGGAAGAACAGATGTGTTACTTCCACTAGTAATTTACAGTGAAATGCTAACTGTATATTTGGTATGTTGATAAAGTGGACCAGTTTTGAAATATCCCCTGGAAAGCTAATGAGATTTGCATATGTGTAATACTTTCTAAAATGAGCCCATTCGTTTAAAAGATGAATGAATACCTGTCTGATTCAGCTTCTGGCTTCTGTGCTTTATTCTTGGGCAAGAATATTGCTGCTTATTGAACATACTTAAATTCTCTACTTAGCCATTTGTCAGGTGGTGATAGGAAACACTGCAACCTGAAGAAATTAAATTGTGCGAAGAATCGCTGCCAATGAACTGACAAAAAACCCCCTCAAAAGTAAAATGAGCTCCTATGTACTATCATGTGCTATGTGGGTGTCAGAGGGAGGAATTGTAAAGTAGATGTAAAAATCAACTTTACAGCATTGTTTAGCAAAACAACTCATCTAATTCTCAGCTCATCTTTTCAAATTTTATTTCTTTTTTTTCCATAGAAAAAAGAATCATGTCATAGCTTTTTTTTTGCCTGTTACAATCTAGTGCTTTCCTTTGTCAACTTAATCATCTAATTAGAAGTATAAAACAAATTATTTTGAGTCATTTTGAAAAACTGAAGGTTGTGCTAATGAAATATTAAATGTGCCATGCATGAGAACAGCAGTCATTCAAATGCAGCAAGAAGTAAAGCATAATTAAGATAATTTTGAGAGAATTTTAAGTAGTTGGATAGAAAGATATACAACTTTTCCATGGTGAGAGTAAAGGATAATTTATCTGCATCACTAATTCTATTAAAAAGTAATATAAAATAATCGGGATACCAAGGAAGCAGTATCTTGAAAATGCTTTTTGGGCAGCTCAAAGCTTAAAGTACTCCTAGACTGTTACAATTTTATCTGAAAAATGTTTGGTTGTGTTTTGTTTGGTTTTTTTAAACTGAGTTCTTCCAAGTGCACCAAGTGCTGCTTTATTAGTGAAGTACAAAACTCAAACTCAAATTTCCAGAGACATATCTGGCTTTTGTCATTGTAATACCTTGATCTTTCTGTTTCAGACTTATTTATCCTTTATTTTTCCTTTTGTAGACATTTACAGATTACTGCTCAAATGCCTGAGTCTGAGCATTAAATGATTAGTGCTGGCTGAAATTTGGTATTCATGGAAAGATTTTTATTTTTTTTTAATTGGAAGAAAAATTAGGAATTTTCCAGGAAGCAATATTCTGATTAAAATGTAATTTGGAACCTTTAATTCTGAGGATGTTATCAGGACATGCATTGTATTCTGCTATAGGGTCAGGGTTCCACGGGCAGCTTCAGTTCCTGTTGTGGCTCATGAGCAGGGGATGTGGCTTACAAAGAGACACCAGAGTTTCTATGGAATCTATTAGGCATAGCTGAACCCAGGATTCTGGGGACCTAAAATTGGTTAAATCAAGGTGAGAGACATTTGAATTTGGTAAAGGCTCCAATATGAGACTAATCAGTATGACTGGTTTGTCTGCTAGAAAAAATAAAAACTATAACACTAGAAATGAAACCTCTCCATGGGAAGAGCAATGGTACTGGTGCTACTGATCTTCTGACAGCCTTCACCCCTAGAGTTTGTTTCTCTTCGGTGAGTAAAAGTGCACTGTAATTTTGACCTCTGGCACATGAAAAAGCGTGTATAAGTGTACATATACACATATATGAACAGGCATTTGAGTTGTTAAGCATTGAAGGCCCATGATAGAAGACATAAACATTGATGGTATTAGTGAGTCCGAGGATTATTCTGTTTTTGGCTGATGAATAGGCTATTAGGCTTTAATATTACCTTGTTGAAACTATATTTTTGCAGAAGAATTATTACATAATGACTGTCTGTGCCTTCTTTGTAATATACTGATGGTCTTGACAGCTTTTCAGGAGACATGTGGGACTCATTTTTTTAACAGTCCCAGGAGGGATGTCATGATGATAAATAACGATTGTATCATCCAGTGTTGTCTCTCGAGCGACGTTCCCTCCGGAGCAGGGTGACTGGGGAAAAAAAATGGCTAATGGCCCGAACCGAATTGTCATGCAGACTGAAGTTTTCATATGACAGTATATCAAACTAAAGGCGAGTTCTGTATATTGATATACATTACCTCTCCTTGGTGTGTTGTTATCCGAATCATTTCCTGATATAGTTTATTCATGTACTTTATGCGCCTTTCCCACTTTCCTCTGACCTTATTGCTGGCTACAAATGGTGCAGCATCCATTCACAACACGTGTGATGGAAATGTCTGGCTTATAGGCTGTATCTGAAAGCATATTAAGCAAAAACACAATAATGCCTGGAGGCCATAACCTGGGACATGTCAGGAGGACAATGCTGGAAATACAGTTTCTAGTTTAGCTGTCATTCAAAATGCATTGCAAGCGAATGGTAAAATTAATGTTCATTTAAGTAACCCATGTGTTTTCTGGGGACATCCAGAACCAAACTTTCCATGTATGAAATGCACCTTACAGCCTTACATGCCTTCCACTGTCATATGTAGGTAGACTTTTTGTGCCAAACTCACAACGATGAAGGAGCTGATCATTTCAGATAATCTGCAATGGCTGCCCAGGCATCCACTGGAGTGGGACTGTGAAGGACGAAGGAACAGACATTAAAAGCATCTATGTTCTGGGAATTAATTACTGGATATCCACAAAACACATTAACCAGACTTGGAGGAAAGAAAACAGATTAGAAAAGAGATGTTCCTCCTTACAGGTTTCTAACCTCCCGCTTCACCTCTGTGTGAGATGTTTTCCAACAGTCATCTCACTATTAATTTTCTTACATTAAATTTTTGTCATTTTCAGCAAAAATAATTACACATTTTGCTGGCAGACAATGGCTTAAAACATTGTTTTCCATATTGTCTGTTTCCATTTATTTTTATGAATACATATGTCTGTGCACATATTCAAAATACACAACTTATACACAAGATTGTAGAGGGATCTGCAGCTACAAACATGAATAGCAATATGAAGTCAATAATATTCATTAAAAAATGTTAGCAAAACTTAATCCTGCACCTCTGACAAATCTACAGCATTCAGTCAGAAACATCTTTTTGTGTTGCATTCTGCAAACACAAAAAAGTTAAACAGATAGTGGAGAATAAAACGTTCATTGCTCTACTACAAGCTAGCTATGGACTGGGTGCAAGCATCAATATAGTCAGCAGAAGACTCTCACTGAACTGAGATTTTGAAGTAGACTTTACCTGAATCAAGGAAATGCTTTTTTTTGTTAAAAAGTTGTGCTTTTTTTGGTCAAAATTTCAAAGATAACTTTTATTAAACTAAGAGTTTTGTGAGGTTTATGGGGTTTTTTGAGATCTTTGGTCAAAAGTTATTTTAAAATATTACTGAAAGTTTTTTATATTATTTAAATAGGAAAAAAGTTGCTTTTTTCTTTTAAAGCCAAAATGAATGTTGTAGATTAGATAAATATGCTTATTTAATTTTTTTTCTTTGGGCAGTCATTCTGCGAATTCTGTTAATGTGATCTGGAAAGGCTGGCATCTCTGGAGCAGTGGTAACGTTTGCTTTCTGCTCAGAAGCAGCACAGAGCTGGAGCTGGGGAGGAGAGAAACAGGAGATGCTGCTTGATCCACATAACACCCAGGGGTTGTAATGTAATGTGAAGCACTGTCCAGACACTCCGACCCATTCCATTTGGTCACATACTGGATGTGACAGTTCTGTTGGACATGGACAACTGGAAAATAGCCCTTAGCTTTGCGGTTGTAGGAAGGACCTTTGAGCCTGCTCCTTTTGTGAACTTATCAGTCATGTTCATGTTAGGAGCACGGGGACTGAAGGACAGGGCAGCAATGCTGGGGTTTCTGAGTGTCCGTTTGGTTTCAGGTGCGCACAGCACCCATGGGGGCACATGTTAAGATGAATCTTGTGCTGCTTTGTGCCTTCTCCCACAGCACCCATGGCTTTTTGTGTGTCTTTCCCAGCAGGTGCTCTGAACGTGCCTGCAGATGCTCCACCAATGCGGGGTGGCAGGAGGGATGTGCCCTCGCATGCTTTGTGCTCACCTTGTGGCAAGGCCCTCCAGCCTTTTGTTGGGAGACTGCTATACGCACTGTGACAAACCCCGCTTGTCAGGCCCCATCAGTTTGGGGATTTGATGCCTGTAGACAGAAGTTATTTGTTTATTTAATCATAATTCCACGCGTGCATTCAAGGCTGTGACTTTGTGCATGTGTTTGCTTGCTCTTATATGCACGCTCACATTCTCATATCCTTGGGTCACTGTACCTTTAGCTGGAAAAATATGTGTGTGTAATACGCTGTTAATATTTAATCAAACTCTAGTAAGATTTCCTCCAAGCTAATATTCAGAAGACTGAATAAATTTGAAAAACAACAACAAAAAGGCAACCGTCATAAATGGGGTTATATTGTAAAGCCTCAAGTGAATTAGGTTTCTAAACTGTTAGATATGATGGAGAAAATGCTATTAGAGAATGTATTCTTTGCCATGTATCTGCATTTCTGTAAATGACAAATTTGGGGGGGGGCTCATACTGCAGATACAATTCCCACTCTATTTTATATTGTTAAACAACATATGCTTGCATGAGTTAGTATCCCATTGTAAATTCAAGCCTTCAAGCAAATTCTGACAAATTGTAAATGTAATTTAATTATATTAAGGAGAAGAAACAAAGACATTTCTTAGGCTAAGAGTTTGCAGAGGGCTGTAGCTTCCACTCCTCATTCGGCTAGCTTTATGCAATGCATATATATATAATGTGTGTGTGTGTGTGTGTGTGTGTGTGTATATATATATATATATATATATATGAATATATGTCAGTGGACTTTTTTACCAGGTCTCTTGTTGGAAAAGTCACTTTTCTTGCTATTACGCTTTCAACACCATGATTGAACGGTGAATTTACATTGCAAAATACTGTCTATAGTCTCTGGTTCCTGACAGATACTGTTTGCACAAAGTCTCCTTTGAACTGTGGAAGAGCATGTTAAATCTATCCAGCATTTGGACAAAAAAAAAAAAGCTATTTTTAATTTTATGAGAAAAATATTTTGAAGCACTTTAGTGCAGCTGACAGATGGCAAAAATAAAAGGGGAAGATTTTCTCACATAAACAAGTTTACATGTCATGAGGATGACAACATTGACAGAACTTGAGATTTCCTCTTTCTTAGCTGCATCTTCAGTCTCTCAGGCCACACGTTTCAGACCACCAAGTCTCAGCTGTGGAGTTGAGCTCAACACACAAACCAATCTTCCACGCTTGTCAACGCTCTCTGGAGATGAGTTTGTCCTGTCTCCAGCTTCCCAGGCGTTGTGCTGGTTTCTGTGGGAGTCACACCACTGATCGAGCTCATAGCCTGCTGCGTGGCTCACAGGCTCTGCACGAAGCATCCTTACTCTGCAAAAGGTCTAGCAGAGACATCAGCCCAGCCTTGGGACCTTCCTGGGGGACCATGCTCCCTGCTCAAGTGTTGACATCCAGGGAGGGCTGTGCCCGGCTCCTGAGTTCCTCCTGATGGGAAACGGTCTAGACAACAGTGTTTATCCTTTCACAGGAAGACATTTACTTTGCAGTTCCTCTGCACTCTAATGACTGTGCTTCCTTCATCTCCCCCACTGCTGCACCCCAGCATATGCTCTGATGGCTAAAACAGATCATTGTAGTGCTGGTCTTGGTGTTTGTACTTCAGATTAAAGGATGTGGTTTTGACAAGACATCTGCTGAGCAAACCACTTTTTCCTTAATCATCTCACAGTGCCCCTATCCTCTTAATCTCTTCTAACTCACGTGGCAAAAATAATTGAGCCTGCAATCTAGGAAGCATAGGCTCTTATTATGGCATTGATTATTTATGATACTGATTATTTATAGCACTGACTAATTTTGGATTAATTTCTTAGAAGGGTAGTGGGCTTGGAAATCTAGGCACCCCTAATTTTCCTTGCCTTAATACTTTTATAACAGTGTCAGGAACTTTCTCTTTTCCACTTTTTTTTTTTTTTAAGCAGTAATTAATTGGTCAGATAAATCAGCAAATCCTTTAGATTAGATATTTGGCAATGGGACCATTTCTATGTGGATTTTTCAGTGTCCCTTAAAAGTTGTATCCTTCCTACAGTCAGGGTAGTTTTGAGATTTCTCTTTTACGTAACCATCAGTGTTTGCAGCACTTGTAAGAACCTGATACCTCAACTGACTTCATTTCTATGTCTGGCTGGTGGTGTTTAATAAGTTTAAAGACAATAGGCAGGCTGGGGCTAGACAGATCGACCAAGTATATGTGTGCTTAAGCTTTGTTTCTCTAGCACCAAGCTAAAAGGCAATAGCCCCTGTTTTATTAAGACTGTACTTAATTAGCTGCTTCACCTACAGATTTGATTCACATTATTTTTATTTGGAGAAGCCTTGCAAAGCTCCTTTGTAAATGAGGCTCTGCGTGATGCAGGAGTCAAATAAATGAGTGCCCTGTGAATGTGTGAAACCTGACAATCTCTCTGCACTGTGCCCTGCAGATGCAAGTCACGGTAATGAAGACAGCATGAATGAAGAAGCTTATTCATGATATACAAAGTCATCTTTCATTAGATTTTGTGCTACTCTGATGAACCAGATTTGGATCTGGTTTCTGAAAGTGGCTCCGTTACTGAGTCACTCTGTGTTGGTGGCAGAGGATGGTATGAATAAGCCCTAGTACCAGTGGCCTGTGTCCTGCTCTACCAGTAACTCAAGACTAACTTTAGCAAAGTCATTTGCTCTCTCTATATTTTATTCTTATGCCTGAAAAAGGGAGGGGTGAAGATGAACACTTCACCTTTTCTGGTGCCTGGACACTTGGGAAGAATCTTTTGTAAATGCAACATATGACTAACCTTTCTTCTCCCATGTCCTGATCAACTTGTCTCTTATGGGAACTGCTGAAAACTTCTATTCTCTTGGTGGCTTTTTGGAGCTACAGAGCCCAGGTGTTGTTAATGACATTGTATTGGCAAATAAGCAAAATTGAAGTTAACTTCACATGTGTTTGTCACTGCAGTGTGCAACTATCCACATGCTGCACCAATTTTAGCTCTTAGACAAGAAGGATGTGGCTGGTGTTTTGCCAGTCTAGGGGAGGATGGTGGGAGGCAGAGGATCAAACTGGTAGGAACTGAAATCTTTGCCTTTGAGATGTGTTATCGGCAGTGGAGAGGAGGCAGAAACTGCAACAGTTCCAGAAGTGCGGTTGCTGTCCTTAACTACAGATTTCTTTGGGGGCTGTTGCGCACACGGTTGGTTTCAGAAACCCTGAGCTCCCTGACCTGCTCCCACACCCCACTGAGGCAGGGTGGCTGCTGGGGCAGAGCATGCGGCTTGCTGACTCGCGCTGCCAGGCATCTTGGCACAGCCTTGCTGTGATGCCCTCTGCTCTTCCTTTCCCAGCTCAGCTTTCATCAAATAAAAGTCACTGCTGGCCAGTGCTGTGGTGGTTGAAGCCTCCTCTTCCATCTCAATTGTGTGAAGTGGAAGGTCATGCTGGTCCTGGCATTGGTCGTCTCCTCTGTCCTTTGTGGCAGAAATGCCAGTAGCCTGTTACCCACATCCTGCTCAACGAAGAATATGCCATGAAAGAGGGACTGCTTTCTGCCTCTGCCCTTAGACTGCTCAATTTACAGTGTAACTGTGCAAAGGTGAATCAGAGCTGCAGGGATCATGACAGCGTTTGGCTTCAGCCATCTGCCCAGCTCTGTGTCTATCACTTTCCCAAGGGTGAGAAGGAAAAGGAGGTACCTGGCCACTTTTTTCCATACTCTACAAAAGAATTATAGCTTGTGAGAGGGAGAAAATGAATGGCCCTCAACTTCTGAAGTGCTCTTACTTCTCAGAAATACTCTCATGAAATACTCCAAATGGAAAGCTTTCATCTACATTTTTTATTGTTTAGCCAGACATGCAGCTGTTGCTGAGAGGCTTCAGTTATTACTTTGCCTGAGTGTGGAGTCTTAATTTCTGGTTTCATCTGAAGACCATTTCAGACTTGGGCTCCTTGGAAAAAGGAAATGGAAGTGAGTTCAAGCACCCTTTGTTTCCTGAACCCTTGATTCCCACTCAGGAAAGCATATTTGTGCCACAAATGGATAAAAATGACAAGGGTTCATTCAGGAATGTAACATCCATCTAATTGATCTATTCACAATCACAAAATCAAAGACAGGATTTATTAGGCTTTGACATATGGATTGAGTATGCTCCTTTTGTTTCTAGATGACATTTTCCCCCTCTCAAACTTAGCTAAAAATGTAATAGCCCCTCAGTTCAACACAGATTCACAAACCTCCTTTGTCCCTTCTTGGTCAACCATCGACTCTTTGTGAAGCCCAACAAGCAGTCACAGTCTCAATGGATAGTCCCACTATGCTGTCAAGTAAGGAGAAAAAAAAGAAATATCATGAATTACTTATAAAGTTCACTGAGATACAGCCAGTGACAAGAAGAGTAATGACTAGCTTCTAGGCTTAACTCTTCTAGGCTTTTTTTTTCCTTCACATAGACTTTCATTACGAAGCCACAAAGGTGTTAATGGGTTGAAAGTGTTTCCTGTATTCATAGAGTGATGGAAAAGCTATCAAGTAATGTGGGACATGCACATTTTTCATGGCATCATGTTTTATTTTTAAGTTCAGAAATACCAACTGCTTCAGAGGAATAAACCTACAATCTCCCTTAAACATGAAAGATGATGTCAGCTTCCTTTTCAGTGTGCAAGCCACAGCTGCTGGACCTGTTTTGACTCATTGAAATGAGGAGGAATATCCACCAGCAGCAGGTTAGTCAGGCCTCATCCTAATTTTAGTATTAAGAAGAGAAGCACTGACTAGATTCCTTGGGATGTGTGGGTAAGATTCAAGGGAAAGTGGGCTAAGGCGGCCTTAAGGCATAACCCTGCTTTTCCAAATCTGTGCTGCGTTAGGGGCTGAAGCAGTCAGCAGTCCCAAGTGGAGCATAACCAGGCTTCTAAAATACACTCTGCTTGCTGTCATTCACTTGTCACCCTGCTGCAGGATTACAGGGACTCTTTCTGCAGTATCGGGAGCTGCTGGATGTGCTGCTAGCCACAAACTACTTCAGCCAAACCATACAACACAAACAATAATATTATTAATTTATTTCTTTTAAATTCAACCAGACACACAAGATCCCACTGTTTCACCAATTCACATATGTGTAATTTTCCTGCATTTTGTTTAAGATAGCTGAGTCCTCTCAGGCTACAACAGCTGCTTATGTGGGTTAGGTTAAGGTACAGACCTATGGGCTCTAACGTTGAAGAACAACTCTGCAAAGAATCCTCCTGCTCTGTCAGAGAGCTCTTGGAAAGGGCTTGGGGTGTTTCTTACCAGTTTTGCTCTCACCCCACAGCAGCCTCATCTCTCCCAGTGTGTTTCCCTTGCTTCCCGGTGTGGGCATCACATGTAACCATTGCAAAGCCTTATCAAACCTGCAGGGGCAGTAAGTTAAAATGCTAATGGTGGGCAGTGTAAATAGTTTTCTTTTGCAGTTAACTCTGGGAAACTCCTTTCCCAATCTCACTTTCATGTTTGTGTGGCCCTTCCATTAATTGTGCCCAAAGAGCATTAATAAGGACAAGGTGTGTGTTACAGTCTGCACTGCCTTGCCGATTGCATAGTATTGCATGTTGGGATACAAGAGCCCTCTCCTGAACAAATGAGGAGCTGTAGCCATTTTACAGACAC
>NW_010198867.1:0-13430 GCF_000695765.1 Mesitornis unicolor | reverse complement strand
TCTCCATCCCTGCTGGCCTCCTAGACAGCAGGGAAGTCCTTTACTCATCAGTCAGGAGGCAGCTCTCAGCCTCGCTCCTAACACCCTTCCCTCTTACCATCTGTACCCTACACTAAAATGGTAATTTTCCTGACTGCAACATCACTGTACTGAAGGCTGTTCGCAACAGAGCTATGCCAGGGAGTTTCAAGTTCTTCCCTGTTTCATGCCTAACCTGAAACCTTTTGTTTAATTAACAGAGTATCCTTCAGAAACTGGAGCAGTCCTTGCAACCAGATGCCCTGTTGTTAGAGTCTACATGTGTACCAACTGTGTAACTAAGTACGGGCTTTGCCTAGGACTAGTTTCTAGGCCTATATCAATATAAATTCAGGTTTTGTTTGGCTTCATTTTAGCTGCAAAAAGGACTCCAAAAGAGTCTTCTCACAAGAAGATATTTAAGACCCCCAAAAATCACAGTAAATGTAAGGTGCAAAGTTTTACCCTTGGTGCTAATTAACAGCTGAAATTATTTGCCAAGAGAAAAGCAGATTTTTCCATCCCTTGCAGCATTATAGAGGGGAACATTTTAGGAAATGGGAAAACTTAGCATCATAGCTTTAAAATTATTTAACCTCTCCCCACTTTACCACCTGATCCTCTTCATTTAATATGGCGTGTAATTAGGTGCTGCAGGCTTCAGTCAGAGGTACTTGTTCAGGAGCACTTACCGAGAGCTGCTTCCTTGGTACTATTACAGGGAAATGCTCAAAGTTCTGGGGCTCACTCTGGGTGTAAGTGGGGCAACACCACTCCCTTACAGATCAGGAGGGTGAATTGCGTTCTACAGCATGGACTTGTCATGTGTGTTAAAAATGAAGCCAAGCTTTGCAGTCTTTGCTTCAGAAGAGTGATATGGCCCTATCCTGGGAAGGGTAAGGTAAGTGCTGTTGATGTAAGGTTTCCTACTGATGATGGTTGTTTTAGGCCATGTCAGAGGTGACACTGGGATATCTTTCTTAACACTGAGCAGGACTGAACTCAGACTGAGGTCTACAGCACTTCCTCCTCAGATTTTGTCAGAACAAATAAGAAAACATTTTAAAATATATCCATTTTTTTCATAGTCTACATTAAATTACAAGTGCCTAGGCAAAAGTGTTAGCCTGTCTTTGTTTTCTGTGAGACTCATGATGAGGTCTGTGGGTTGCTGAGCAATAGATAATATAGTTAGAGCTTTGCATTGATTTCTATGCGAATTGGATATATATGTGAGCCCTCAGATGCACACAATTTAGAGGGACATTTACTGTCTCCAGAATGTATTCAAATTGCTTGTTTTTCCCAACTATCTTGGTTATAAACAGTTGTGACAATGTTTGTTTTCTTATTTCTGTGCTTTTCAGTGATACTGAACCTGCTGGAGAGGCAGATTTGTTTTCTTTTTTGAATGATTATTGTCTACACTGATAAATTTCCCCCAATAAAACATAGGACAACTGATTAATGTTGTGAGTAGTAATTTGTGTTCTTTTGTAAAGGTTGCAACTATATCTGTGTTGCTTATATGTTAGGCTGCAGACTGTAAACCTGATTTTAGGAGCAAAGCATAAGTGGAATATATGTTACTGTGAAGAAAGACTGGTAATTAAAAAGCTGTGATAAGACAGTCCAGTGGTGGTGTCTTCCTGCCTCTGTTACCAAGTTAATAGCTGGTAAATCACAGGTCCCTCATTCTTCCACAAGCTTTCTTGTGGATGCCTTCTTTTTCCCAAATCTGAAATAGGCAAGACAGAAGTAGAATATTTTTGGCTAACATAGTATGAAAGGAGAATATTGCCTGCAATGCTATTAAAGCAAATATCCATCTGGATGCTTCACTTAATATAAATTATTCTAAACAGTTCTCTATTAATCTGTTTATAGCACTTTCACACTTCTCATCATTAACCTTTTAACTTCAATATTGTGTAAAATACTTTGTCAACTGAGTGCTGAGCAATTCTTCCTTGACAACATAATGTGGAGTTAGTAGTTTACAGATCTAACCCAATAACCTGCTTGTGTATTTAAGATAGAAATATAATGGTATCTGACATATAGTTAAACTGCTGGCTGCCGTTCCACTGAATTAAAAGGTTCTGTAGATCAGAGAGTGATCACAACTGGGAATTTCGTGTTTCCAAAGCCTAATGCAGTGACATACTGGGTAACAGTGAATCTGCTTGGCGTAGGTCATAGGGCAGATTGCATTAGGGGATGTAGGACTGTAAAACTACATGTAGATTAGGATATTAAAAGTATCCAGGTCTGGTTTTGTCAGGTCTAAATTGTCTTACCCTACAAAACAACGTAGCTGGGCACAAACTACCTGCTGAGAACGGTAGCCACCTCTCCTGTCTACATGGTGCTCTCGCTTTGACCTAATGGCACTGCTCCCAGCATACATCAGGCTTTATTGTGAGCTGGCTTAGCCAAAATCTGAGCAGGAGTTGAGCGAACAGTCACACCAGGAGACATGAGGATACTCAACTCCCACCTGTAATATATACAGGTAGCAAAAAGTGTCAGAGCATCCGCTAACTGCACAGTTTGGAAAGACAGTATACAGGAAACAGTAAAAGGAATAACAAAGTAGGTCAGACCATGGGAATGTATAGCATACGCATGCTCCTGTTGTCTCCATGCTTTGAATGCCTTCTATCCTGACTTCAGCTTTTTTTGTGATTGTTTATTTATTATTTTTAATTCCTTGCCGGAGGTTTACAATCCCCCACCAGCAGCTCATCAGCAAACTCCAGGTTGCCAATCTGTGATGCCCAGAAACGCACAAAAGACTTTTTCAGTAACTGGTATTTAATGGAGGTTAAGTAAAGAAATCTACAAAATTGTGATTTTCTTTTGGCAAATGGTAATAACACAGAGAGGAGTGGATTTCAGTGGGGTTTAATTTTGGCTGATTTCAAGCAGATTAAATTAAACATTCATTCATTCTTCACAAAACCAAATTAAAAAACCCTGCCAATGCTGTTTGCTTCATTAATGTGCATATGCTAATATGGAATTGTACTTCAGAATTAAAGACTACAATCTAAGATGATCACAAAAGAAGAAATCATAAGTGTCAAGGCATTTTTCTAGGTTGTATTTTTGTCCATGTCGGATAATATATTATGTGCTATTTGGATTTGGTACTTTGAAAATACCTCTTAATCATACTCTAGAAGTTTAATTGCTGAGTAATTCTAGTACATATATTGCTGGATGTGAGCAGAACCTAAAGAAACTGAGGAATGTACTGACAACGAAGAATAATTATGCTTCTGGTCAGCAAATAATTTAGTACATTTTGGGGAGGAAAAAACCTCCGGGGTGGAAAGGCAGCTAGTTGCCATGAGCAAATCAGTGGCAGGAAGTCATACTTCACATGGAACTAGAATAACACAGATGACACAGTGAAGAGAAAGCTAATAACCCCAGCCATTCTGCTGGGGGCAAGTAACTGAGAGACACAAGAAGATGTTTGAGGAATGCTAAATAAAATAAAAATACATCATTATTGGCTATTTGATGGGACATGTCAAAAAGCCATAGTCAGCTAAAAATGATAGATGTATCTGTAGCAGCTAGGACAGTATTCTACAGATGGAGAGCTAATGCTCAGGAATGACGTACGCAGGGAAGACATTCAGGTATTTACACTCCATTTTAGCTCTTTTGTATACATAAACTGTGAACAGCTTAGATGTGAAAATGCACTGAGTTCCAGTGAGACCATATGATGTACTATATGGGCTGTGCACGTTGCTGGGTCATCTCCTCCAATTGCAAATCCATAATGGCCAATACTGAATGCGAGGATTGCAAAGGAGACACAAAGTCTTATGGTCTCATAATAACTCCATTCACTACACTAGACTGTATTGTGTATTGTCTTCCATGCCAGCTTACAGAAAATAGCAGTAGAGGAAAAATAGCTACAAATATGGTGTTATTCTATGTCAATGTTTTTAGCACTGAAAATAGGAAATAAAACTTTCTTTTTCCAGACCACTATTTGATTAGTTTTATTCCCATTATGAAACAGAAATATAACCCAAGCTTTTACAATTGTAAAAATTACAACTGTAATTTTTGCAACTTCCCTTCTTTGGTACTACTTTAAAATCAGTCTTGCTTGGCTTTAACTATATACTACTTTTACTTCTGTGATTAGCCTCATTGCCTTTGCAGCGATGAAGGTAACTCACAAAAATAATACCCATAAGTATACCCAGGAACTGTATCTTTGGCCTGCTGTTGGCCGGTAGCTAGGCTATAATGCTGGTTTTACACTGGGTGGACTCCAGTGGGATGATTTTTTATGTAGGCAGAACAACTGCTGTCTGGCTTTGTGCTGCTCGAGATGAGCTCTTGTCCTCCTTTTCTTCTTGCAGACTGGGCTGGCTGGGAGCCACTGATGGGGTATTTTTCATATGATGGGAAATATTTCTTTCTTAGGGTTATTTGGCTAATCTAAGTTTTCATTAAGAAAATTTCATGCAAGTGTAAACAACAAAAGCTTTGGTAATGTCTTCCATATCTTTTGCCCTCTTTCTGAGGAACAATACACTGGTCTTAAGAGACTGATGTTACGCATTAGGGGTATTTTACTTTGTGCGGGGTGTTGGTGCTGGATGGCTCAGAGTGCGAAGCAGAGGTGTAGGGACCAGGTGCCCTTAGAGTCATTGAGATGACACAGATTCCCATCAACCTCATCTTCTTTCAGCAGTGTAACAAAAATAACACTTTTAGTGGTGAATCAAACATTACCAATGTTTCATATTGATTACTGAGTGTAAAGGTCACTACAAACTGTGTCGGGAACGCTTGAATGCCACCCCTGAGCTGGCTGAGGAGGGGGGCTGTGCCCTTGCTTTTGTGATTTTCAGCCCATCTGCTTCTCCGAGTACGATTTAAAAGGCAGTGAAATGGAGGATGGATGGGTTATAGAAAACAGCATGACTGCTTTTTCACCTTCTTCCTTGCAAATACATATTGATTTGCACTCGCAGGGCTGGCTTATCTTAAGGTGTCAGGGCAGTAGGATAGCAAGTTTATACAGGCAAGCAACCAGCTTGGGAAGTTCTAGCAGAGAGCAGAAGCAAGAAGTTTTGTCCTTTTCTTCATAAACCATGCAGTTTGTTTTAGCCCATAAACAGCACAGTATAAAGCATGAAAAATACCACCCCCCAAAAAATTAAGACAACCACCTTCTGACAATGATGTGTTTTAAAACAGGGTCCTGTAACCTACATTAACTCTGCAGTCCATGTTAACAGGGCAGAGCAACATTTGACATCCTCTGCTGAAGTATTTTTGTTAACTTCTATAGTCAACCAGTACAGGGTCTTAAAACAGAACAATATGCTCCAAACATGAGCAAATATCTGTGGTAGCAGAACGTTGCACAATTGTTTGTGCAGATATGATACCTTCATGAAAGTTTGGGGGACAAAAGATATAAAAAAAGAGGAGATCTGTTCTGGCATTGTCTAGTCATCTTGTTTAAGGCAAAGGAGATGCTGCTGGACTTTTTTGTTGTGGAAATCAGTTGAAAAATAATTTCAACTTTAATATTAACTGTTGCAGAGAGGAAGAGGCTGTCTGACAACCTGTTTGCAGTATTGAGGCTGTTTTTGAGATTTGTTTTAAAAAACATTTTTTTATTCTTTTCTTCTAAAATATGACATAGTGCATGTGTCCAATCTGCCTATAAATCTCCAACCAGCAACTTTAAATTTGGAAGCAAAATGTTCTTACGCATAAGTAGTGTCAGCTGGAAGTCTGATAAAAGCCCAGCTGCTTAGCACTTTATGTTTATCTTCATCAAGTACAGTCAGTCAAATTTATACAGTCAACGTTTTGTTTTCAGTTGTCTGAAACACTTTTGCTGAGGTTATTTCCACCATGTTTCAAGCCAAAGTGGTGTTTGCCGCAGCTCTGTGCTCTACTGTTGAGCATCTAAGGCCTATATTTGCAGTACTCCATCCATTATACAGCTATAGGTAGGACCAGCATATACGAGGTGATGTGATAATTTGGTGCCTGTTGGGCACGTTTTACCCAAGGACTTCTGAGTTTTAAGTCTCTCAATGGTTAACAATTAGGCACAGAAAGGCACCTTGTTTGTTTACATTTAATTGCCTGTTGTGGTGGTCAGGACACTGACACTTTGATACCTGTCAGCTTTGTCAATGCTGGATTTAAACCAGCTCAGAATAATTCAGTGACAAAATGAGAAAGTGTGAATGGCCTCTATCCATACTTGGGATTCAAAACCAACTTGCAATTGTTGTTCTGTAACAAGGAGAAGGAAGCTTTCCAGATGAGCCACAGTGTAGGAAATCAGATTAAAAAGTCAAATGTCAAAATTGCCTAATGTAATGCAAAGGATTGCATGAGTAATGCTTGCAGGTGTAATGTTTAAATTAGGAAATGGAGAATTTTATGTCTTGGAAGCCTGATTTTCAGGATTTTCAGACTGAGACTGTGCTAAACTGTCAGACCACCGTGGGTTCTGTCTTCATGAACATGTATTCTGAGGCATGCATATATGTACAAAGTTGCCACTTAGCATTTATAAAAAGTGAAATTAAGGACAGTATTGCATACCCTAGAGGTTCAAAAGAGAAAAAATAATAGTTTAAAAAAATGGTTTTTAAGCATTTGGCAGAAGTAAAGAAGTTTATCTGCTTGAGTTTTTTTTATTACATTCTTGGCTCTTTTTTACAGCTTTTAAAATGAAAACTGAATATTAAAACTACTCACAGGATCCCAGAAACTGAAGATTTAGTGGAGAAAAAAAACCGACAAACAAAGCAAACAGTATAAACTCTGAAAACCCTTTTCAACTGTCAATACACAAATATGACAATTACTACTAAATACAACACGAAAAGTCTTCACAGTCAGTGCAGTCAAAAGCGTCCACGAGAGCTGGTGTCCATCAGGGGGTTAAGTTTAAATGGGAACACAGTGCATAAATGGCAGAGAGAGCTGAACTAATCCACTGAAGATCACCTATTTAATAGGGTATTTAAAGAGACAGATGACAATGACAAGGATGCTGGGTTATTTTCTACAAATGTTAAAATTTCCTGGATATATTAATTTCTTCTACCTGTTGCCCACGCATACATGAGTCAGAGGTAGATCTGAAATTTGACAAGCTGTCATGGTTTGAATCATGGACCAAGCAAATAATGCTATGTATACTTCATCTTTACTATTAGCTCCAAGTGTGAGTTTCCTAACAACCTCCTGTTCCCTCGCCATTTGTAAAGTGGCTTTTCTATTTAATTTTTTCTCGAGTGCTGTGAAAATTAGCACAAGGCAACATGAATTTTAAACTTGTAAAGTGCTGCTAAACTTCTAAGTACTATTTATTTTAGCCACCACTTTTTTTGTTCAAAGGTAGATTTGAGGTAATATAACACAACAAACATAACAATGACATGAAAAACATAGAAATATTTATTAAACCAATTTTTTAACCATCAGCTGCCAAACTAATGTCTTCTCTGTTGGTGGACAGTAAAGAACGGATTGTACTTTTTTTTTTTTTTAAATAAGGGATCATTCAGAGTGCTGACACTTTGAATGAATTCCAGCATGAGTAATTACATCCTACCATATCTAAATATCAATTAGATGTGGTCTTTTTTTATTCATTTCCTGTTCCACATTTCTGGGTTGTGTTGCTGTGCCTTGCTGAACAATAGCCACATTCACCTCAAAGTTGGCAACATTTTTGTGGCAGACAAAGTGATATCTTTATGTCTCCAGGATGATTCTCTGGATGCTTCCAGAGACACTGGTTTTGCTCTGGGGAAGATTGTGTAGAGTTGCTTTGGTTTACAGCAGCATAAGTGTGTGTAGGATTATGGTACAATAATAACTATATAAATATCAAATGATTAATAATATTTGCTACTGTGGGTAGTTGTTGGATATAAAGCTGAATCCTGTGAGGCGGATGTTTAGCTACTGGAGTATTATAAAATCCACTACTCAATACTGAAAAAACCCGTTCTTAGAATTAGTATTTACCCTCTTGGGATTTTTCCTTGAGTTCGTCGGGATGAATTGTGAATATGGACTTTCCACTTCAATTAATTTACAGAACATTAGGCCCCCGGTATTTACACTGTGTGCAGTGCAGTGCAGTGGTATGTTATGTGAGTTACAGTCAATAGTCATACCAAGTGCTATTCAATTATTCTTTTCATTGGATATTACGCCAAATTTCTTTGGGGGCAAAATATAAGATTCAGTGACCAAAAAAATTCATTTATTTATGAGAGACGTGGATGAGAGCCCACGAGTAGTGAGGAAATCAAATTCTTTTCATTTGCTTGCAAGTCCACTTCAGCAACTTAGCAGACTACAGTGTAGAAAGAAAAGACAATGGGAAGAGGAATATTTCTGTTTGACTTTGATGGCGTTGTGAGATACTGAACCCTTTAAACTCCAGACCAAATAAAAATTCAAGGTACCTCGCACCTTGGAATATCATGCCTTTATTTGCTGGGATGTAGGGCCTGATACCAGAGTGTTGAAGAAAATAAGGTGTTTTCCAGATGGCTCTAAAAGCACTGGATGTAATTACCTAAGTCTCACAGTCTTGCTTTATCTGCACTTTGGTCCTTAAGAGTCATTTTTGTACATTAATCACAGATTTGGTTTCTGCTGATGGGTATCTCCTCACCATCTTTCAGATGGCTCACCTACAGAATGGGGCTGATTTTAAGACCTATAGCATGAGAAGAAGATTCCTTAGTTATAGTGAAACTGTCTTCAGCTTTCACAGTTAAACTGGGTGGTATCTGTGCAAACATTTGGTTCCCCCTTGTTGCAGCGACTAACCAAAGTGATCTGCAGTAGAAGATTAGGGCCTTGTTTTATACAATTGCAAGTTTGAAGTAACACTTTGTTTCCAAAATCAGATAAAGGGTCAGTGACCTACCTGCTTTGTAGAAATTTGAAATTTTCACCAAATGTTCCCAAAAGATAGAATCTGATCCAACATGAAATTAAGGTTACAGGTGAAAGCTGAGCTGTTTGCCGGGGAATAAGACAAGCCTTGATCTTTTTGCTCAGTAACCTTTTAATGGGCACAAGAAAGACCATTTCTTTTCATGTCAGGTAATTTACACCCAGGATTCAAAAGAGTGAACAGTGTCTGAGTGACCCTGGCTTGCATAAAACAGAGCTTCAAACACAGCTAAACTGTTTCTAGTGGGCCTGGTTGGTCTTTTGACAATACTCTTGTACTGCTTTGGGATACCCAGTGTCCCCATGCACATATTTATTCTGCACTCTAATTGGAAATGCCTAGGAAAGGTGACAATCTGAGAGATTTATAACTAATTGCAGTGATTGAAGTGTTAATTGTGAAATACCTTACTAACACATACCATTTTCATGTTTCTATCTAGTAAGCAAGATAAATTTGTGAACAAGGACTTCAGTGCACATCAGTTGCTGACAAAATATTACATATCAAGAGTTTGCTGTTATGTGAAGCAAATTACTAGAATAATGGTTTTGAAAGTTGAATACAGGGAACACAGTTGAATACATCCTTTGGCTTAATGTATTTGGTTCACATGACTTAAAATAGGGTTTCATATTATGAAATCAGGGTAGGTGCACTAATGGGGACAATCTAATGTCCCCCACTAATGGGGACATGCAACCTATAGAGGCCCCTAATTTTGGACACCAACAAGAGATGTGCGTGGCAGTTGTAGATGAAGGTTTGTACACAATGCACATATATAATATTTCTGTTCAGCTAATTCATACATGGGCATGTTTGAAAATAAACCCATATATCATTTTCCTTTTTTTTTAGCAGAATTATAGTGACTTTTATACATATTTCTCAAATGCCACCATAGCCCAATTGTACTGGAAGACAGACCAGTATTCAAACTGTCAACAAAGAAGACTGATGTTGGTCATAGGTCACTATTATCTGAAAGATGTGAAGTGGACTTGAATTGGGATAAGGCTTTGATCAATGCTACTTAAATGCGTCATTACGTGGTGGCTCATCTCCACATGGTAGAATGGAGATCAAATTATGCTGAAAAATACTTATAAATGTGGGTGCTAATTTTGATGCTACACTGATAAACAAAGCATCAGCTCTGGATGATGCATTACATGTACAGAGTCGGGCTGTAACAGTGCAGCTACAATTGTGTCAGGGCTTGGAACCACACATACTACACAGTGCTAGGAAAGAGGTTAGCTGTATAATACACCTCCGAACACTACCTCTCACCCCTCCAAATCTACTTGACTACTAAGATACTGACATTTTATTAGATTATTGTGCTTCACCACTGCAGAAGGACCCTGTAAAATTGTGTATCCTGATCTCTAGGCTTATAATTTCCTGACAAGTCCTTGCTTTTGAGAGGAGTTTGTGTTTTATTACAGCTGGCTGACTCATAAAATCCCATGGCAAGTGAAGATAGGAGCTTACACTTCATAAGTATTTTTCATGCTGTAATGAAATAAAAGTCTTTGAAATGAGCGAGAGACACATGTAGGCTGTGTCAGAAGTGGCATATTCCCATAGGGTTGTGTGAGAGTCCAGTCCTTGTACCTGCTCTGTCTTACAGGGAGCAGAATCCCAAGCTCCAGGTGAGCATCCCTATTCCCACAATGTATCACCAAGTACCTTAGCTCCCATTATAATGCAGGCTTAACTTCCCTGTTGGCTTCTCTGGACTGGAGAGCAGTGCCCCTCAAGAGGCTATTGTATGTTGCCGTCTATGATATGGCCTGCCAGCATAGCAGAAGGGTGTTGAAGTCTCCTTCCCCTGTTTAAAGAAGCAAAAGTGAGTCTGTGAATGTCCTAGTCCTAAAACTGCTTTTTGTTTCTAGTTTGAAACTAAGCATCAAATATAATCATTACAACATGAATGAATGAATGTGAATTCTCTTTGTCTAACTCGCTACTTAGCAATTCCATTAACTTGCCTTTTTTTTCCTTTTTTTTTCCTTTTTTTAATCAGATTGTGCTTCTAAGGCTAAAGCATGTCAGGTGCCTGGTAGCACTTCTGTTTTCAGTGAGAACCTCTGTTAACATGACACAATCCCTTTAAAATGCAGACATGCACTCAGCAAATTTGATAAACCCTGAGATGAATTTAGATGCACAAAGATGGTGAAGCAGCCTAATCCTTCCTACAGAAGATAATATTTAAACAAATTTATTTCATTCAACAAAACACCTGGGCAAGCTTATTTAAATTTAGTCTTTGCATTTAATTATCTCTGCTGAAGGAGCACTTGCCATATTTCAAAATATGATTATTTTCTTTTGTATTAATTATTTTAAGAACCTCAAAGAAAACCTGGAGAAAAATACAAAAAGAGGATTTTAATTAACCTGAGCCACCAGAAGTCATATTTTTGGAATGGGGAAGTTGGGATATGGGACTGAAAATAAACAGTACTTTAAAAATCAGGCTGTCTACAGGAATAATGAAGAATAGCTGTTAAAATCAGAAAAGAATTCTGTATGAATTAATTGTTGCTAGGCATTGATATCAGAAAGGCACACTTACACATCAAACTATCTTATGAAGAAATGACAAAAATAGAAAAAATGATTCTATGAAGAACTTGATATGGTCAAAATTATTGGCAGAAGTCAAGGAAGTGTAAAATTATGATATACCCAGAGAACAATACAGCCCAGAGTCAGTGTCTCAGTTCTTTTCCCCTTTTGCTCTTGTGAGACTGGCATAAAGCAAGCTATTCCTTTTGGGAAGAACTTATTCCCCAATACATTTCTGGCAAGCAATTTTACCATGAGTGCTCACACTGAACAATCCAATTACCCTTGTACTTGCAACAGGGAATACCCTTTATCACAAGAGGAGACCCTGTTCTCCCCACAATAACTGGAACTGCAATATGAACAGGGCTGGATGTTTTTATTCTAGATAGAAAATTAATGGACTATGGCAACTTATGCATGAGTAATTAAATCACCATGTTTTCATTTTGTTTTGGGTTTTTTTGGGTTTTTGGGTTTTTTTGCAGTGTTAGTAGTGCATTAAAGTATATTTGCAACATGGGTTTGCACAGGTTGAATGTAATTGTATGTGTGTATCATCTAAAAGTTGCTTTGGTTGCCTAGGCACAAGCTAGAGGGGAATTGTGCCCATTTCAGGCAATTATTTAGTATTGCACTTCTAGGCTTCTCTTGTTTAACATGTTACTTTGCTCCTTGAAAGGCTAAATACAGTCTTGCAGAGATGATGTTACATGAGCCTTAACTTTTGCAAGTCAGACAGCACCTGATGCTATCGGTAACAGATCTACCTTGTGTTCTGCTCCCTCTAGGAACAGCATGTTCAACACTCTGTAGGTGTGAAAGGGATCAAAGCCAGTTTTCCAACAGAAGTACTTTTGCCTTTTACTCTGAGGCAATTACAAAAATTTTTATTTCCAGTCACAGTGAATGCAGTTACCAGATCACACTAGTGCTTCATCTAGGCAGCAAATTAAGCTGTTTTACGCCACTTGCAAAACTGATTCAAAGCCAGATCTCACTGTTGAAGACGGACTTGTTTTTTTTCTTATCTTTTCAAAAGGCATGAGATTTATTACACTTCTCCATAGACGCTTTATACAGGTGATTATACTATCCTTTTACCGCTATAGGTCAATGAAACTCATCTGAAATAATTCCCTCAGGTGCAGTCTTGGCACTGAAAGTGTGTGCTTTCTCTAGGAAACATTTAAAATTACAAGAAATACTTGTGAAAGATGGGAAATAATGAGGGGGGGAAATGTTTTTTGATCATCTGTGTTGTGTTCTTGCAACTGAAGGTATTTTCACAATCGAACTGAAACATACTGCTATTTTATTTGTCATGGAGTTGTATTCAAGCCATTCCCAGAGATGGCACACTGGGTAAGGCGGCAGCATGAAACCCTATTCCTCCCGTTTCCCCTCCTGCAAAGTGGCAGTGAGATCAGTACATCAGTTCTTGCTCTCAAATCACCCTCCTGTGTCATGATATTCGTGTCTTCTGGTGACTTTAAAGATGAAAGTGAATAGAAATGAGAGATTCTGGGGGATTGTGAAGAGGGAGGGTCAGTTACATGGCAAGAGCCAGGCCATCGTGGAAACGGGTGGCAGGGCCAACAGCATAGCCCAATGCTTGGCTTCATGCTCAGGTGGATTCCTTGGCCTGTGAGCACTTTAGCCATGATGAGCGATCACCCCGTGTCTGGTCCTCAGTCTGCGGTGGGCTCTGGGCTCGGCCTGCAGACCCCCCGGGCCAGGTTTTAATTGAGCCATTGCTGCCATGCGTGCCCCTGGCCGCCTGAGAGGGGGCCGGAGCCGACCCCTCTCTGGCGCTGCCCCTGCCCATAAA
>NW_010198866.1:487-8449 GCF_000695765.1 Mesitornis unicolor | reverse complement strand
CTTGCCCCCGCGCCGAGAAGGGCCGCCCCGGCGGGGCAGGCCCCGGCCCTGCTTCGCCTCCAGCCACTCTGGAGAAGGTGGGGTTAGGGAGTGATGGAGGCATCCGTGGCTTCATAAACACGGCCCCAGCCTGGCCGTGCACCACGCAGGGCACCAGTCCCAAAAGAGAAAAACAGCTGTGTAGGAAAATGCCGGCGTCCTCAGTTTTCTTGCTCATCCTGTATTCTGAGATAAATATGTGGTCAGCAGGGAAATACAGGTGCACGGAGGAAACCTAAGGATTAAAGCCGAGCTGTGTTCCTTGAAAGTGTAGAGTTGGACGCATCACACGTTGGAGAAACATCCCATTTCACACCCTCAGAGGCAGTGAAAGAGCTGCTTGGCCTCTCTAGATACCCCTGTCCATGAGGACTGTTTCTGAGCCACATGGTTCTTCAGGAACTGAGAGCATCTTTCACCACTCATGAGCAAGATACCACATACCTCATCCCTGCCAGCCCTACCCCAGCCAAAGACATTAAACTAAGAAAGTCTAAGGCATCCCCTGTTTCATTCAACCTGAACCGAGAGCTCCACCAGAGCATGTGCCTTGATAATGGTAAATAGTCCACAGCATGGCTCCCCAAGTTTGCTCATGGGGGCCAGCTAATCAATGGGATGCCAAGATGGGGCTGGGACTGCAGCTCCAGATCAGCATAAAAAGCCCATCTTCCACCTCAGCTTTGATGGGAAGCAGCTCCCTTTTTCTCCTCTCCCCTCCTCTTCTCTGCTTTGCAGGCCTCTGAGGTGGTCCATCAGGCCAAACAGCTCCTGCCTTCCTGTGAAGGGGAGGATCTCCTGGTCTCTGGAGGAGGCTCTGCAGTGCCTGGTGTGTGATGCACAGCAAGGGCTGGGAACTGCCTCTGCATTTGGTGGGCTTTTTCCAGGATGGCCACAGGTGATTTGGACTGCCCACAGGCCGCGTCTTGTGGGCTTTAGGAATCCTGGTTTAGAGCCTTGGCCTGCCAAAGGACTGCAGCTGTTGCAGATGCTTAATATCTCGCCTTCCCGAAGCAAACTAAGGGCACCTCCAGTGGCAGGACTGCTGAGGCCATCTCCTGTCAGAGCTGCAAGGGAGTCATGTACCGACTTAGTGTTTCAGATACTCCCAGCTGTGATGGTAAACTTGTGTCTCCACACGATGGAAATGGTTCATAAGAGGTGAAGGAAGACTGCCAGGGTGCTGCAGGGGCCAACCACTCCGTAAAGGATAGGGAGCCAGGAGCCAAGTGTGATAACACAGCCATCAGGCCATGTTCCCCCAGCCAGGGCCCTGTCCCACTGTACATGAGCAAGGCAAGCAGAGCAGTTCAAAGACAGCAGTCAAGTTCAACCACCAGTTCAGATCATAAAACAAGTCAGTAGAGATGAGGCAGGTATCAGTTCAAGCTGGTAATCAAGTCCCTGGATGAGAGCACAGATGAGTGGGCTTCATGGCCCAGCTTCACTCCTAGTAGATGGGGAGGCTGCGTTACGGCCCCTGTCAGAGTTGCCACAAGCCATCCTACCACCTCATGTTGTGTCTTGTCTGCATCAGCTCACGCATGGTTTGCCCTCTGTTCTGCCTCGCTGGGGCTCCCTGAGTATGGTGCACAATTTTCTACCCAAGCATTCAACCTGGAGTGTGCCTTAGGATGACTGAGTGTGTTAGGGTAAAAATTAAAGCTATCAGGTTGCAAATAAATTATTCAGAACTTTATTATGATTACTCTAATTCTCAGGTTCTCCAGGAATTGATTCAAAGTTCTCCAGGAATAGCTCCTCCCCACACATCTCTGATGCAGCATTAGATCATTTGGGATACATGGCCCTTAGCAACCTCAGATCCTCTCACATTTTTCTGATCCATCTCATCCTTTGCCTTCTTCCTTCATTCTGCTGCATTATCCTTGGTGCTGAACTTTTCCACTTCTCTCATTTCTGTTTGCAAATCTGTCCTTCATACGGGGCACACATATCCACCTGAGTTGGTTCTTCATCCAGTCTTGACTTTCTCCAGTCTCCTGTGTCCATGGACATCTTGAATTCCAGTAGAAGCATTTTTTAAATCATCTCCTCATTCTGCAGAGAAGTGTCATTCTCCTCCATTTCTACCACATAAACATGTTGCATGTAATTTCTTCCAGCGCCTGGTTCAAAATTGTCTCGCCCTTAGTCTAGACAAACTTCAATGGATCCACACTGATCAGGTCTGTCACCTCTCTGTTCTTTTCCATCTCCTCCACAACAGCTTTTGGGTCCTTCCAGCACAGCCTCACTTGTCTCGGTCTCCTCTGCGTAGTCTCCCCATGGAAGTGGCCATGCAGTTCCTGCTTATGTCCTTTCAAATCCTATATAGGAAAAAATACTTTGAACAAAAGTCTCTCCCCATATGTTGCTATTTTAACTGTGTTCTTTAACTTTGGGAAGCACTGGTGATCTACTAAAGTTGCAGGCACTGGGCATTCTCACATTATGTTTCCACCATATGTTGCACTGTAGATGGATATAGCACATGATAATGCTGATATGACAAGAACAAACACTGTATTAATAAAAACTGCTGAGACACGAAGAGTGACTAGAGCTACCTACCCACAGATGATGTAGATTCTCTCTGTCACATAAAGTCTTCAAATCAAGGCTGAAAGTCTTTTTAAGAGATGATCTATAACTCATCCAGAAGCTATTGGCCTGATGCAGAAATTATTTGGTGAAGTTTTGTAGCCTGTTTTATGTTGAAGTTCAGGCTACAAGGTTGTAATGGTCCCTTTGGGCCCTAAAATCTTGGGCTCCATGGAGCTCATGTTGACTGCAGATGTGTTCTTTCTAAAAAAAACCCAAACCAAACCAAACCAAAACCTTAACATGTAAGAAGCTTCTGATGTCTGTTCCACTGTCCTGTTGAACATATCTTTTTCTTTACATGTCAGTATATCGATTTCTAAACAATCACTGGAGACACAAAGTACACGATGACAAGGAGATTATGGCACCTGTCATGCCCATTGCTAAATGCTCTCAGCTGGCAGCTGCTGGCTGAGTTACTGCAGCCCTGCAGCCCTCTCCGTTTGTCTGCTCTGAATTATCCTGGTAGTTACGAGCTGCACCTCCTAACCCCTGGGTAAAATCCTCGTCCTACTGAAGTCAGTGGTTGCTGACGCTTAACAGAGCTAGGATTTCACTTTGTATAGCACTTCTGGCATTTTGCTGTTTTTAAATATACCTTATCTTCTCTCCCGACTCAGATGCATCCGTATTGCACAACAAGAGGGTAGACAATATCCTTTCTGAGTGGGGCTGCTGAGGGATAAGGGCTGGACACCAAGTCTTTCTCTTAGCCAAATTTATCGGCTACCCCCAGCTACCTGTAAATCAGAGGGGAAAATTTCAACCCTTTGGGCCAATCTGGAGTGGGAGCTGCTTGTCAGTGTCCCAGCACACCCGATCCCACCTCCTGTCTCTGATAGTGGTCATTGCTGGATGGGGCAAAACCAGATGTTCCTTTCGATTCTTTCCCATCCCATAAAATAGAAGAGATTAATACGTAAGGAATAGAAGTTTTTATCTCCTTTTGAAAGAAGCTTACTAAAAGTTATTTTTATACCAAGCTAGGTCTATCGTGTAGACATACTTTTAACTGTTGTGGAGCAACCGAGCATATTTTTGTTCAACCAGTTTCAGGTACTACTGGTGTTGATTCATTAGAAAGTAATAAAGCAACCAGACATGAGCTATACCAGGGAAAAAGCAAGTGGACTAAAATCAGTTCAGCAGAGATAATTTTAAAGCCAGTTAAAATATGGCATAGGAAAGTAATGCTGCTTGACCTGGACATCCTAAACGAAGCTGTCATGAATGCATAGAAAAATTTCCTTGATCCACTGTGACTGTTGGCCACCTCATTAGCCATTTAATTCTAATACTGATTTTTGGGTGAGGATGTCCTGCTCAGTTCTAAATAATGTTTTGGCATGTAAGTACCACAGGTAAATCATACACTGTTGCCAAAGAATTTTCTCTGATGGATTGTCCTTTAACTGTAGATCTAGTTTTATTCCAGGGCATGGAGCCTTTAAGGAAAACAAATATGAAAATATTACGAGACCCAGCTTCTGCCCATAGGTGAGTGTCCATACTGGGGACAGTATATAAGATAAAGGCAAGTATCTAAAGCAACTTTCTAGCCAGCCCATGGCCTGGTTTGCACCTTGCTCTACCCATTCTTGGTACTGAGCTTCAGGACAGATCTGGAGTAACTGGTGAGAGATCCAAGGAAAGTAACGAGCTGTCCAGAAAGCATAATTTTCTTTCGTCTAGAGAGAAGATGAGTGAAATGAGACACCATCAAGTCTTCAAATACATTTAAAAAAATACAGCTGTGGTGAGCTTCCAAAGTTGTGCACAATATCTACTGAGGATAGTAGATACAGTGGAAAATTATGAGAGATGGCTTAGTCTGTAAGCAAGGCAGTAGGAGAAACTCTCTAACAGTGAGGAGAGTGTTAGGACATCCTGTCCTCTGTAGGACAGGCATTAGAATAGGATGCCTATCCTTGAGAAACTTCATTGGGTAAGTTTAAGAACAGGTTACACAGACATCTCAACTAATCAGTTTGTGCATGGTGGATCCCATTTACTGTGGGAGAAAGGACTATTCCTGGGCTGCATCAAAATAAGTGTGACCTGCAGGATGAGGGAGGTGATTCTACTTTGCTCTTGTGGGATCCTACCTGGAGTGCTGCATCCAGCTCTGGGGCACCCAACATAAGGAGGACATGGACCTGCTGCGGTGAATCCAGAGGAGGGCTGTGATCAGAGGGCTGGAGCACCTCTGCTATGAAGACTGGCTGACAGAGTTGGGGTTGTTCAGCCTGGAGAAAAGGGGGTTCCAGGGAGACCTTATAGCACCCTTCCAGTACCTAAAGAGGGCCTACGGGAAAGCTGAGGAGGAACTGTTTACAATGGCATGTAGTGATATGATGAGTGGTAATGGCTTTAAACTGATAGAGGATAGATTTAGATTAGATATGCCAAGAACATCACTTATTCCACTGCCATTCAGAAGACAGAAGCCTTCTACTGAGGGTGAAGCCTAATGATCAAATTTGGGAAGATGAGTGGCTTTTTTTCCCACAGGAAGCAATCTTGTTTTCCAGACCATAGGCATTAATGAAAGAAAAAAAATTATCTTGCCTATAAAATTGCATCAATAATCTTAATATTACAAAGTGAACGTAAAATGATGCTAGGGAATCTAAGCAGTCTGAAGCTCCAGTGCTGTAGAGACCTGCTTTTATTCATGTCACATATTGCTAGTGAGGACAGTTCAAATTTCACTGTCTCACTTTGGAAACAAGTCTGCATTAGAAGGAAGGAGAAGTCAAGGCAGGTAAAGACTTGTTCTTATGGATTTACCAGATATCTCCTGAGGTCGGTTGTGAGGGAACTCAGCACCTTCCCAGCTTTGGCAAATGTCCTTGGCTATAAGGCATTGAAAATGGCACCTTGCCTGGGAGTGTGCCACGGGTTGGATTTAACTTGTGGCTGTAGCACTGGGAAGAACCACCCCAGTGGATTTTTCCTCCAGTGCACTCACAAAGAAGTTGGGGTTTCCAAAGCTGGGGCACACAGACCATCTCAAAATGATCTAACAAGGTGGTGGGACCAGCTGCAACCTTCCTCACCACACCTGGTGCCGACAGAAAGCTTGTGCGAGGAGGCAGGATGCTGTGGCAGCTCCCACAGCACCCACTGGCTGCTGTGGTGCTGCCCTTGCCCACACCCATGGGTCCATGGGTCATGCCTGGGAGCTGCTTTCCCGTGTGCAGGGTGTGATGCTGTGGGCAGAGACACTGTAGCCAGGTCACTGGGTCTGTCCAAGCAGGGGTCTTGGAAAGGCAGCGTGCCCCAGCATTGGGGACGAGTTTCCTCTCTGCCTTGCCCTGCTCCTTTTGAGCCACTTAGGTAGCAGGAAAGGAGAAGAAACTCACAGCTCCCAGACCTCTGCTCAGTGCTTCTGTGCTGAATATAACCACCCTGGGTGCAGGTCCTCCTTCCAACATGCACCAAGCTGGTTTTACAGGTTCCAGAGGTGATTTTGCCCAGGGAGACCTGCTGGCTGAGCTGCTTGAGGACCCTCCTCCTCAATAGGGTGCTCCCATAGACAGATATCACCGAAGTCCCAGGTTGGGCATCCTGCCATGCTCAGCATGAGCTCAGGGTGACGCTGGGAGCTGCCATGATGGGTTACAAGTCCTGGAGCACAGGGAAATCCAGCATCCCCACTGAAGATGACTGAGGGTGGAATAGAGACATCCTGGATACATGGCATCAGCTGGGGCAGGGATGCTGGAACCAGAGGCAATTATTTGGAAGGTGTGAGCTGGTATAACCTCAAATGTGCATGGGCTTGGAGATGCAGTATAGGACGAACGCAGGCAAAATCCCATGGGAGTTAGGGTCGGGAGCAAAACTTCATCCTCGCAGCTACTCAGCACCACATCCTGCTTTACCCTGTGTCCAGAGAGGCTGCATAAGCCCCTGCGTACCAAGAAGGACCAAGACCATCCAGTGGCCTCCTTACTCAGAACCCTTTTAGGAGGGATTTTAATTTGTGTAAATGAGTGTTTTTAATTTGTTATACTGGCCTTTATCTCTATTACCATCTCATTTGCTTTTAAACCTAGTTTTGCCATCCTGACTGAATTCCATTTGATGCATTAGGAGTAATTCTCTTCCCAAAGGGTTAGACATTTTCTCTCCACATAAAAGTCGCTTATTTTGGATAAAGAGACGATTAGATTTATCTTTAATATTTTAATGGCAGCCAGGATTATTGGGTGGGCAGCCCCGGTTTCGGTTGTTGTTGGGGGATTAGACTCTAATAAACTCTTCAGATTGGGATTTTTTTTTCTGTTTTGCACAAAGTACTTGTATTTATTTAAAAAAATTCACTTCTTTTTGAGTCATAAATTCCATTTGCTGTTTCCTATTAGTATTAAATCAAGTTGATTAAATTCGTAGTGACTATTTGCACATATATCTTTTTAATTTTAACATCCACAACATAAAATCTTTAATGGTGCAATTTGAAATACCTGCAACATACATTGCTGTTGCTGTTTAAACAGATGGAAATGAGGATACAGAGGACGGGGGGCTGTAATAAACAGCACTTTAAGACAGAGAGCCGGGGGGGGGGGGGGTGGGGGGGGAGAGGAAGAGATGGACAGACAAACGGATATCAAAAAGGGGGTGAACTGGCTAGCCCATCACATGTTATGTTAAACATTTTGGGCTTTTTGAGGAGATAGAATTTGGAAAGGGCTCCCTTCCTCCCTTCAAAATCACCAGCGTCTCTGGCGAGCAAACGGAGCTTGCAGCCCTGCCAGGGCCACAAGCCCAGCTCGTCCCGCAGCCCTTGCAGCACCGGGAGCCGGGCAGCCCCTGGCAGGGGGCACTTGCTCAGAGCAGATGCTTGCGGGGCCGGGCGGGTGCAAACCCAAAGAGCTGGCTCCCCTGGGGCTCTGCACCCTGCCTTGGTTGTCATGGATCCTCGTTTAGGCTAATCGGAAACTTGGTAATAGAATAAAATGTCAGTAAAGTAGAAATCAATAAGTGTTAATGCTCCAGGACTTTCACTGCTGGGCTCCCCTCTCGGGCTCGCCCCTCCCGCACCATCCTGTCCCTTTGATTTCAGTCCCTTCTGTAATCCCCACCTCATCAGCTCCGGGAAGGGCTGATCTGCAGCAGAAAATCCCTCATTCGGGGCAAAATCAGCTTAATTTGCAGCAATTTGTAGCAGGTCTTTGCTGGGATTTGAGTCTCAAAATTATCCCGCGGGTGGGGGCCGCAGCCCCTTGCAATATGGGCAGAGATTTCCCCGCTCCTCTGTTTGCAGAGATTTGTCTGGGGAGTAATTACAGCCGGGGGCGCAACCCG
>NW_010198866.1:0-238 GCF_000695765.1 Mesitornis unicolor | reverse complement strand
GTCCCTTCTGTAATCCCCACCTCATCAGCTCCGGGAAGGGCTGATCTGCAGCAGAAAATCCCTCATTCGGGGCAAAATCAGCTTAATTTGCAGCAATTTGTAGCAGGTCTTTGCTGGGATTTGAGTCTCAAAATTATCCCGCGGGTGGGGGCCGCAGCCCCTTGCAATATGGGCAGAGATTTCCCCGCTCCTCTGTTTGCAGAGATTTGTCTGGGGAGTAATTACAGCCGGGGGCGCA
>NW_010198865.1:11081-14303 GCF_000695765.1 Mesitornis unicolor | reverse complement strand
CCCGAACTCCGTACGTTTAGATTAAAAACCGGGCCAAGGCAGGGGTGGGGTGGGGGGGAAGGGTGAGCAGAACCGCGGTGGTGCTGCGGGGGCCGTGAACCCACCGGTGGTGCAGGACGAGCCGGGGCCGGGCTGGGGCTGTACCTCGTCCGCGACAAAAATTACTGCAAAGCAAATAAACAAAAAAAAACTCCAAATCAAAACCAAGACCACAGGGAGGAGGGCAAAAACCTTGCTCTATCCCTCCTCTGCCTGTACTGCGAGGGAATAAATTAAAAACAAAGGAAAACACCCCCCCCCCACACGTGTCCTCCTTGCTGGAACCGTTATTTCTGCCAGCTTCTTTTTTGGTTATTTGCTTGTTTCTCCTTTCTCCTCCTCCAAGCTGCAGCCACTCCAAATAAATGTGATTTCCCCCCCCGTCTTTTCTCCACCTTCCGTCTCTCGGCTCCCCTTCCTTCCCGGGCCCGGCGTGGGAGGACCTCGCTGAGGCTCAGTTTGCGTTTGCTGAGTTCACAGCGCAAAGGGAGTTTTTTTTTTTCCTCCTCCTATTTTTTCCCCTCTTTTCAAATCTCTGTGTGTACTCTACAGAGGGAACTGAAAAGCCTCAGTTAACCGGGGAAGGCTGTGATGTAAGTGGAATATTGCCAAAGCTGTGTATTAAAGCGTGCGCGCATGTAATAATAATACTAATAAAAAATACAGCCATAGGCCGCCGACTAGAGAAGGTCACGAAGCATCCGCGGGTGATTTATGGACTCGGGGATGTTGTCACAAGCAGAGCAGGGGTGTGAGGGGAACATTTTTATTTGAGATTAATAACATCAACATACAGAACGGAAACAGGATTATTAAAGCGACTGAATGTTTCCCAAAACGAAAATATTTTTAAATGAGATTGCTTTCTCTTTCTCCCTTTCTTTCTCCTTTTCTGAGTCCTTCGTGCCAAAGTTGCGGTGATAAATCTCGGCGTGGCTTTCAAAATGTTTACGGCTTGAAACCGTTAATTCTGATACCAAATCACTGCTGTGTGAGTGGTGTCCTCGTACGCCATAAAGCATCTCCGCCTCCCGCCCCCCATTCGTGGCGACCCTCTGACCACCAAAAAAAACATATTCTGAATCCTTAAAGCTTTTCTGTCTTTCAGGAAAACAGCCTCGTATTTTCCGTACTGGTACCCTGTTGTTCAACCCAGCGCTAATTAACTGCATGTATTCAATCTCTTCAACGCGTGTACCACCAGAGTTTTACCAAAACCCTTCCTGATACGTATATATATGTATAATTTGTCTTCAAAGTGGATAAATCGCCCACGGTTCACCCCAAACCCTTTCCATCCCCAATGCCAAGCCCAGGCTGGGCTGTTTTCCTCTCTGAGGGGGTTTCACAGGGGTAGGTGGAAAGAAACGCCGGGGACACGGGGAATGGCCTCAGATTTACCGAAATAAACCTGGTGTCCCCACCCTCTGCTAAGAATTTGAGGTGAGCAGTGGTGAGGGGCAGCCCCGGAGGTGCTGTGGTCACTTAGATGGAGATTTCCACCTCGGAGGAAACGCTGGGGCTTTTGTTCAGCAGAGTCATTCTTCTCCCCATCTCACCCAAAGGTTTCTCCCTATGATGAAGTCCCTTATTCACGCTTTCCTGACAGAAATTTCATACTTTGCCCCTCTTTTTTTCCTCCCCCTAGTTCTCCTTTCTCGAAGTCCACCGCCGCCTCGTATTTGCTGGACCAGACATCAGAGAACTGGTGAGTTTTGCCGAATTTCCTACCTGGCCCTGTCTGTGTCTCCGTATCTCTCTCTGCATCAGCCCTGGAAGCCATTCCTCCTCTCAAAGCACCCAACGTGACTTCTTTCTGGTTTTTGTTTTGGTTTTTTCCTTCCCCCTCCACCTCCACGAACCCGAAAATAAGCACGTCTGCCCTGGATTTCAGCTGAGTATTTTCATTTTGCTACTGGCTTGTCTTGAAACTTGGTGATTTATGGCTGTAACTTTGAGGGAGTGTTTTAAATGGAAGATATTTCCTGTGCTCCCTTTGAAGGGAAACCCACTCAGATTGCAACATTTGCTGCTGATTTCGTGACGACTCCGAGGGAGTTACATGTTAAAGAAAAATAAGCTGCAACCAAAGCAAAGATGGCAATACACAGGGAGCCTAGGAAAAAAAAAAAGTACTTACAGAAGTTTAACATTTAAACGTGCAGCGACCTACTTAATAGTTTTGGGGTTGGTTAGTTTGGTGTTTGTTTGGTTGGTTTTTTTTAAAGCTGTTAGTTTGGGTTTAAACCAAAATTTTGCACTTCAGATGAGTTATTTGCAGAAGCCAGGGTACTTCTGACTGCCTAGGTATCCAAATAAGTCAGTAGAGATCCATATTCAGAAACGTATAGAGTAATTCACCTATAGAGAAGACTTTAGAAGAATAATCCACAACTGTTTTTCCTCTTTCCTTCCCTGGAAATTCAACGCCGGGGCTCCAGGATAGGAACCATCTTGTAGCAGACGATTTATGTTGGAGCAGTTCATAAAAAGTTCTATGGGGAGGGGAGAAATAAAATCGCAATAATGATGTCCCCTGGTCGAAAGCCTCACGCCTGGTATCTCAGCGCTGCAGCCAAAGCAATGCCTGGGAACACCGCAATCCTTGCGAAAAGTCTTCCTCCATCACCTGGAAAACCTTGGCTGTCCCAGCCAGAGTAGATCCTCTCAAAATTCGAATGTTTCCTTGGTCGCTTTGCTTTTTCTTTCCAGAGTTATCAGCCTAAAGGTGTGCGCACACAAAAAGAAGGGTGATGCGGACCCCCCGACTGGCCGTATCTTCCCGCACAGTCCAAAGAGCTTTTGTGGTTCCTTTTATTTCTGCCTTTGCTAAACGCAGATTTCCCCCCGTCAGCACTTCACCCAAAGGAGCCAGCCCCAGAATTAAAGGAGGGAAGATAATTGCGAAGGGAAACAAAAAGTAGCACTTTAAAGGGAAAAAAAAGTGCAGACACCTAAATTCTTTGCCCTGCCTTCCTCCCACTCGCAGCCCCTCCTCGTCACGGCTTTTCCCAGGACACGTCTTGGCGAGTTTCGGCTCTCGGCAGCCGGGGGGGAGCGGAGGGAGGCATAAATCTCCCGTGGCGACAGCAGCAGCGCCGTGCATAGCAATCACGGCGTTATTAATAATAGCAATAATCATCATCTTTATTGTTCAACACCTCGCTGCCTTAGCCTCCCCCG
>NW_010198865.1:9897-10419 GCF_000695765.1 Mesitornis unicolor | reverse complement strand
GGGGCTGTGTTCAGCTTTTCTTTCTTTCTTTTTTTTTTTTCTCCCTTCTCCTTTCCCTTCTTCCCCTTTGCTGTGGTAAAGCAGAGGCCATTGTTATCAGTGAGCAGCGCGTACCAGGCTATAGGGCAACCAGAACCTCAGGGTTTGGCCATTCAAAGCCCTCAGCTTTTCTGCACATCTTGGAAGCTGGAAAGAATCTTGATTTTTTTATTTTTTTTTTCCGCCTCTTCTCCAAACGGAGACACAGAGACAATTTGAGCTGCCGTAACCGAAAGCTCCACTGGCTGAGCCCCCTCCCCCTCTGTTTTGGCTTTTTTAAATACATAGATATACATGCATATGCTGGATTTTTTTTTCCTGTCTCCCTCGTATATTCCCTTCCCGTTTTTTAAGGAAGGGGTTCATTCCTTGCTTATTGATTGCGTGGATGCTGGATGTGAAAATATATTATGTCTGCCTGTGCTTTGCTCGTCAGAGACTAAGGTAAGCCGGACTCAAATAGGCTATCACTTTGTGAATGGC
>NW_010198865.1:9465-9720 GCF_000695765.1 Mesitornis unicolor | reverse complement strand
CCCCCATCCAGGGCCCTTTCCCCCCCCCCTCCCCGCTTTACAACTGGGGAGTTCTGGTTGGGGTGAAGCTCGGTTGTGGGGGGGGAGGGAAGAGGGAAATTTTAGGAATGTGGCTTTATTTTCCAGGCGTATCCACCGCAAGGCAGTCGCTGGGATTTGAGCTCTTTCCGAGCAGCCGACCTATTGTTAAGGGCACGTTTAGAATATTTATTAATAATATTAATTTAAATTAAAAGTGGGGCTATGCCTGGTTTC
>NW_010198865.1:5090-9434 GCF_000695765.1 Mesitornis unicolor | reverse complement strand
GGGGGGAGGGGAAAGACGCTGCTCTTCTTCATAAACATCGTCAGGTTGTGAATTTAGGATTTCCAACATGGAGGGGATGGCTTTACAGCAGAATATCTCTGCCTTAGATTTATTTTCTCTTTCCCCCCTAGACCGTCTGTTTTTTTTTTTCCCCGAGTATCCTCCTCCCCGCAGCCCTTTCCGTGTCGCACCTTCCCCTTGATTTTTATTTTTCTCTGTATGTATTTTAAAACGTCTGCAAATCCTCGCACTCAAAAGTTGCAGGCAAAGAGTTTGTGGTTAAATGGTACCGCTCGCAAAGTGAAACTCGGAGCGTGATGAAGCAGCCAGCGCGGATCCTGCCCGGCTTTAATTGGGACAGGAGATAATCGAATATTTATTATTCTGTCCGAGATTTTTTTTTTTCCCAAACAATTCCTTGGAGTAAATAATTAGGATTGCGGCCGTCCTCGGCGAAGATAAATGAGCGGCATTTGTGAGGCGCTGAGAGATGAGGTACAAAGCAAATCTTCTGTGGAAGCCACAAACGAGCGAGCTTTTGGGCGAGGGGGATTGTAAATTTATTTTATGGACATTCAGGAAAAAAAAAAAAATCCTCGCTGTTATTTTTAGCTGCTTTAGCTGAGCCTCCCCGCTCGATCCTGCTTTGGGTTTGGTTTATTTTTGTTTGGGGTTTTTTTTTTTTTAAAGAAACCTATGCCAGACAGGCAGGCCTTGGAGAAATTCCCACCTCTGCCCTCGTAGAGATTTGCAGCAAACCTATTCATAATAAAGGCGCTGCTGTTTGTTAATTAATTCACAGCTTCTCGGCTCGGGCAGTGGAGTCTACTTTTTAATAAGACATATTTATCATGGCGAGGAAAGCAAATGAGAGTAACTCCCAGCAAGGATCTCATCCTTTCTGTAGACAATAATCCATCTCCGCGGAAGATACAATACAGATTTGGGAATGCATAAAGGATTTAATCAGTGTAAAAAAGCAAAGCAGCCCTTTCGTGGACACATAGTCTGGGGCTGTGTTGGAAGTACATGGAGGTTTCATATAATGTGACATAAGAACAGAGCAGTCAGGGAAGGGGAAAAAAATGTTATTTATTGTTGAGCTGTGGCTCCTGTTAAACCCCAGTACTTAGAAATATCACATTAGACTTTATCTCCACAGAGTTTATTTTATTTTATTTTAGAGAATGAAAGAGCCCAGATAAAATTAAATATACAAGAGATAGAATTAAATACACAATGGATATCAATTCCAAAACAAAATGCACAGTGGCTCCTCTCAAACTCGGAGCTGCAGAGAAGTGTCTGCCTGTTTTAAAATACGTGTGCTGCTTGATTGATCGTCACACATTAGATTATTTTCAGGTCAAGATAGTTTTCATATTTCTATGGGCGTATTTCTACTCTGTCTTTATGGTAGAGAAAGTTTATGCTTTGAGAAAAAAAGAAGAGAAAGAAGGAGATAAAGCAAAATAAGAAGGCCAGAGAGAGAAAGAAAAGAAGGAGGTTTCATTTTGTAATTTGAGGCTTTTGGACTGGGTTTTTAGGCTTTTTGAGCTTGGGTTGAGGGAGGGAGGAACGATGAAAAATCAAAGGGGTGGAAAGTTAAGAGCAAATGGCCTGGTGATGCGTTTGTTTTCAAAGGAAAAAAACAAAAACACAACAGCAATTAAAGTGGTTTTGGAATCACAACTTGCCAATGGCAGTTCCAGATTCAAGACCGATGAGTACAAAGCCGTGCAGGCACCGAAGGGGGTGTTTTCTAAATACAACCTGTGCTACCAGAGAGTCCACAAACAGGCCAAGGGAAGCACATTCTTGAATTCATGCCCCTCTTTAAATCTGCTTAAAATATTTGCACTGAGTTCCAAAGGCGTTGTGAGTTTCTGTGTAAACAGCAAATTAAGCCAACTGTGTCAGGACACAGTTACCTGGATAAAACATATTGACTATTTGCTGTTTTCAGCTTAAAAACAAATATACTGGACAGAGGCTCTACAATAAACTTAGCAGACTTTTAATTTCTGATGGTATAACAACGTTTTGCTGGATTTTACATGTGTGAATGGCTGATTTGAATAGGTCAGGTGTAAGAAAGCAAGATTTAATTCCTTTCATGCTTGTAGCTAGCAATTATTCAGTCTGTATTCTTCTATTTATATTAATGTGTGCGCTGTCTGGACATGGATGTGTATATGTGCACACAACACCCATACACACACATTTATATGAGTATATGTGTATGCATGGGTGTGTATATATGTGTACAGATAAATATAGAAGTAAATAGATGGATATAGGTGAAGCCACATGTACTTATGAAGCACATGTATAGTTATATGCCCTGGGTGCTATCCTCAAAGGGAAAAATAAGGTGCTACCAACCAACCAACCAGGAAAACTATCCCCAAAATCAGCTCAACACTTGCACTGTAACATTTGTTGAGCCTTCTTAGGCTGCACACAGGACAAAATCTGCTCAAAGCATCTGTTCGCCCTGTTCTGCGGGACCCTATTCATGTCATGGGCCTTTCAGGCCCCAAGATGGATTCATAGGCTGGGTACTATTATTGTGTGTTTTCTCCTAACCTTTCAGGTCAGCTTCCAATAGACAGCTGGAAACGGCCTGTCACGTGGCCTTGGGGTGCCAATGTTCTGCCATAGGGGTGTCAAGACCCTGGTAGCCGGCAAAATCATTTTGGGGTGTCCCAGAGATGCAGAAGACAACGTACTACGACAGCTCCACACTCTTTGGGGGTTACTCCTACGGGAGTGCCAATGGGTTCGGCTACGAGGGTCCCCAGCAGCCGTTTCAGCCAGCCTCTCATGTGGAGAACGACTACCAGAGGTCCGCCTGCTCCCTCCAGTCTCTTGGCAACACAACTCCTCACGCAAAAAGTAAAGACCTGAACGGGAGCTGCATGCGTCCAAGTTTGCCCCAGGAGCACCATCCGCCGCCCCCCATCTCACCGCCCCCAAACCCTGCCACCAACAGCACCAGTAGCAACAGCAATAACCAGTCGGGAAGTGGTAAAACTGCCCCCAGCAAAGCCAATCTCAGTGCAAATGCCAGTCTCACCAAGCAGATTTTCCCCTGGATGAAGGAATCGAGGCAAAACTCCAAGCAGAAGAACAGCTCCCCTAGCACAGGTACACTGCTTTTATAACCATCCACTTTCTGAAACAGTGAGGTAATGAAGCCACCAGACAGAGTGGTCTTGTTTGGAGGGAGGAGAGAAAGGGAGAGGGTGCAGTGAGGATCCAGAGAGGATCTTGGTGCTGGCCATGATCCCAAAATGCCAGCTACATGCCCCGGCCAGGCTGAGCGAGACTTGGCCCATCCTGCAGCACTGATTGCGCATGCTTGCTTTATTTTAAACATATCCAGAGAACCACAGGGAAATCCAACCAGGCAGTTGTACCCAGCCGATGTCTGGCTGTGTAGATACAGATCCATGAAAATGAACGCCCACTGCTCAACCCAGCAATGGTACAGCAGAGAGCTTGTTCTCTTCCTGCCTCCCCACCTCCAGACACAGCAGTGAACACGGTGCTTTGAGTGTGTATATAGAGCATATGCACAAACACATGGATATTCTTGCATGCCTACATGCACATCTCTAACGCAATCAGGAAAAAAAATCTGTATGGAAATACCACTGTTCTGACAAATATAGTCATATAAACTTTGCAGCACACACTTCACTCTACATCAGTATAATTCGTCTGTTATATACATGTTTATCTCACAAAAAGGTAGGTACAAATGCAATTCGGTGTTTAACGATGTATGTGCAAATATTTGTGTTACACAAACACAAGACACACACAAGATGTGTGTGTATGTGTGCATTTGTACCTTGGCAAACAAAACACCTCCCAACACTGACCCATGTTAGTATTAATTGGCTTTGCAGTGACTGCCCCCCTGCCAAATATTATTTTCTCAAAATTATCTGTTGGAAATAATCGACTCCTAAATAAATGGCCCTGGAATCCTTTTCTACATGACATGATCAAATTTTCATAAACCAGGGGCAGCTTTGGAGAACAGAACTCTTAATAAATGACATGATTATGGAGTGCAGGCTAATGCAAAGGGGTGAGAAAAGGGGGGGGTGTGTCGAACTCTTGTGCCTGTTCCAGGATTTATTAAGAAACGATGCATTCAATTTCTGCATGTAAGTAATTATCTTTTATTTCATTTCGCGAGCAGCAGAAACCTGCAGCGGCGAGAAAAGCCCTCCAGGCTCCTCGGCCTCCAAGAGAGCCCGCACAGCCTACACCAGTGCTCAGCTGGTGGAGCTGGAGAAGGAATTCCACTTCAACCGCTACCTGTGCAGG
>NW_010198865.1:2681-5060 GCF_000695765.1 Mesitornis unicolor | reverse complement strand
GAGAGGCAGATCAAGATCTGGTTCCAGAACAGGAGGATGAAGTATAAGAAAGATCAGAAGTCAAAAGGCATGGGGTCTTCCTCTGGAGGACCTTCCCCTACTGGCAGCCCACCCCAGCCCATGCAATCCTCTGCTGGATTTATGAACGCCTTGCACACCATGAGCAGTAACTACGATGCCCCCTCACCGCCTTCCTTCAATAAACCCCACCAAAATGCCTATGCCATGTCAACTAACTACCAAAACCCCATCAAAGGCTGCCCCTCCCAACAGAAATACGCCAACACGGCCCCTGAGTACGACCCCCATGTCTTACAAGGGAACGGGGTGGCCTACGGGACTCCCAGTATGCAGGGAAGCCCTGTCTATGTTGGAGGTAACTATGTGGATTCTATGCCCACCTCTGGTCCATCCCTTTATGGCCTCAATCACCTGTCCCATCACCAGGCCGCCAACATGGACTACAATGGGCCCCCGCAGATGCCCCCGAACCAGCACCACGGACCATGTGAGAGCCACCCCACCTACACAGACCTTTCCACGCACCACGCTTCTTCTCAGGGCAGAATCCAAGAGGCGCCCAAGCTGACCCATCTGTGATAGGGAGCAGGGACAGGCTCGGGCGAAGCGGATGAGACCTCGCCATGGGGTGTGGGAGAGGGGAAGAGAGCAGGATTGGCTTCAGGAACATTTGTGTTGAGCTATTTTCTTTCTTTTCTTTGACAGGGTGATTTCTACCAGGTTGTTGTGCTTGCTATCATTATTTCTGGGTTTTATTAGGCACAATTTCCAGCCATTTCAGCATTTACTGCCAAGAACAGCTCTCTCTGACCAGATATACCTCCTGTGTTTCAACACAAATGCTTCTGAAATTGGTTTGGGGCAGTTTTGTGGGAATCTAGCAGATTTTTAGCAGCATCCTCCTTCATTTCCAAACCAAGTACAGATCATCAGTGATAATTCCCAGACACTGGAAAAGAGAATAGTCAGCCAGCCAAGTCTTTACAGTTGACGTCCCTGCATCTACGTAAACATGCACGTGTGTATACATATGCAATCAAAAGAGGTTCACAAGAAAACCATTCTCCTCTCCATCTCCTACTCAAGAGGAACCTCACACTTTCCTTTCCAGCCTTCAGAGAAAGGGTGTCCTGAGCAACGTCCCACCAGCCCCCACATAAACTGCAAATATACATACCTGCCAACAAGTGGGATTCACACTCTTCCCCTCCGGCCCCTGCCTTCCCTCTCAAAAATAATAATGATTTTAAAAAAACATTAGAATAAGAGTGATCTAAGAATTGCAGAAGGTTTGGGAAACAAGTTTTGGAAATGCCTAAAAAAAAACCCCATCAACAATAAGAGCAGCCCAAAGAGAGGAAGAAAGAGTTGACAGGTCTGAATATTTTCCCACCTCCGCCTGTGATGATGTGAAGTCTCCATTCAACGCCACTGGGGTTTTTTGTTTTAGGGGTATTTTTCTTAGGGTTCATTAACAGAAAAGCAATCTTAAGACTCAGAAGTCCTACACTTCTTTCCTCCTCTTCTCTTGACCTTACGTGAAAACAGGGTATATTTGAACAAACGGAATGTCCTCCAATCGAAGCAGAAGTGAACGGATCTCTCGTATTTGCTAATGCTTTCTTGTCTGGACATCTTTGTTGCACTTAGAGTTTACATATAATGGGTATAAAAACAACTTTGAAGGGTGTTCGTCCAACTCAGTCGAGACGTCCTTCAATAGGTGTGTGTTCTGGTGAACATTCATATATATTTATTGGTTATAGCCAGTTTAAAATATTTTCCTTTTTTTGTATTATTTATCCCCAATATTATGTATTTATATGAGGAAAAAAAAGAATCAAATTGTACTTTTTTAGTATTTACTTGTTATAAAGGACATTGTGTTTCCTTGTCATTGTACAACAAGCTTATTTTAGTTATCGTAATTTAGAAAGACCAGTAGTTTTATGTTACCTTCGTACTTATGAATAATGTAATTAGTTCTACTGGAGGCATGAGAGCAGAACCAGACTGTAATTGTATAGTCCTGAATTAGAAGAACTATAGCGAATCCCTCCCTCCCACCTCACCCCTCCTCTTTGGAGATCTTTCTTTGTTCTTACAGTAGTTATTTGATTTCCTTCCTTAAGGGTTGTCTGTTGAGCAATTCTTGAATAAACTTTCTGTTATCAATTTTATCTTGTCCTATCAGTCGGATTTAAAGGCAAAAAAAAAAGAAGAATGTGTAAGGGAAAATAGCGAGGAAAGCGCAGGAAAGGAACCACTGGAAATGTTCCGGACAGTGGGGTTCGTGTCTGCGTCCCCTTTTGGGGTGAAACCCCGGGGATTCGGGCCAAGAGCGGCCGTCCCGCTCCC
>NW_010198865.1:2143-2583 GCF_000695765.1 Mesitornis unicolor | reverse complement strand
ACAAAGAAAAAGAAATAATCACAAAAAAAAAAACCAAAAAAAACCCACAACAAAAAAAACCAAACCAAAACCAAACCAAACCCAACAAGACCCAGAGTTTCCATGCGGGTACCTTAAAAGTGAAGAGAAATTAAATGAGTCATTATAATTAATTACTACTAAAATACACGCACATGCGCGCACACTCATGTACACACATGCACATGCATCAACACACACATACACCCCCCCACAACCCTCAGACTAACACACGTGTCTAAAATTGTTCATAAAAGGGGGAAAAAGCCACCGCCAAAGGTTGGATTATCAGTGCGAGCAAAAGGGAGCCTAACCCTCTGGCAGCAGCAAAAGCAGATGGGATAATACCGTGAATAATTTGCCTTTTATGCTCTAAAGCCCTAAGAAAACTTATATTAAAACAGCGAGGGCAAATAAAAGTT
>NW_010198865.1:0-2072 GCF_000695765.1 Mesitornis unicolor | reverse complement strand
GCTGAAGAGGGAAGGAGGAGGCAGAAAAGGGTGAAAAGGTTGTAAAAGGTACTCAAAAAAAGAGCTGGGAGGTGTGTGTGTGTGTGTGTGTGTGTGTGTGCGTGTGTGTGTGTTACACACCTGTGTGCACAGCCAGGGACACCCATGGATGCCTGGTCAAACCCACAAGCACAAAAAGGTCGAGTGGAGAAAGCTTCACATGAGAAATGATCTTGTGCTTCTTTCCATCTCTGATGTCTCTTAATAAATGAAGTTCCAGGTTAATAATTATAACCTTCGCGCAATAATAAATAACGGTAAAACAGAGAGACAGGGCTTGTTTTTCTCCCCGGGACCGGAGTGGGCTCTGCCCGTCCATGCAGAGAGCAATTCGGGTTAATATAATTTAAAAGCATAAAAGCGTGCAAGGTCTGATTGGGATCGGCTCAAAGAGCAAGAGCTTGTCTTGGGCTGGCGTTTGCCCTTGGCTTTTTTTATTTTCCCTCCCCTCTCATTGAATATATTTTCCCCTCTCGCATCCCCGTCGCCATGTTGCTGGGGTTTGTGTCAGGGATTCCCAGGAACTGGTTAAAATGAGGAAAAAAAAGGCAATTCCAAGGCTATAAGCGAGGGTTTCTCCATGTGCTTCCTCTCCTACAACACCTCACAGTCACAGATTTATTTGCATTAAAGCAGCAGGCCCGGGTTTGTCTTACAATTATTGCATTTCTCTATCCTTCACTAACCCTGTGAATTTATTTGTATGAGGTGATGCCTTTCCCCTGTAGTAGGGTGATTTTTTTTTTCCTTCTGCCTCTGCCTGGTGCGTGGGAAAAAATCCCTCTTTCCCCAAGAGGTTCTTTTTCCTTTTCTTTTTTTTTTTTTCCCTTGCAACTTCAGTGGTAGCAAAAGCAGCAAAAACAGTTGGGAGCGCCTGGAAAGAGTTTCCTTTCGCATCCCAAACTCTTTTGCTGCATCCCAGCAAACCGCCTCCTCCCTCAAAGAGCAGGGACGAACCAGCAGCCCGACAAAGCCCAACACCCCCAAAATGTCACTTAAATAAATAAATTAATTTAATTTAAAAAAAAACCTTACACAATCAAATAAGAAATGATCGAAAGCTCAACTATTAATTTTTACACCAGTCCTGATCTGCCGAGATTGAGCGGATTCATGTTGAATTCGATAAGTGCATTCACAGATACGAAGTATTTAGGGAAATTCTCCCTTCAACAGATCTGCGTTTTGTAAATGCTTTTTAATTTTCTTCCTCTCATTGCAAAAAAAACCCAACCAAACAACAAAACAACCCTCGGCTTCAGCTTTAGATTTATTCTGTGTTTCTCAGAAACCCCTACCACCCACACAGATGCTTGAACTGACAAAAGTTTCTAGGCTTCTCCCTGCGTGAATGCTGCCTGCCCGGCCCTCTCTGCTGCAAAATGAGAGAAATGGAGCTTGAACAAACGCCAACATCATATCTTCATTCTGCAGCTTATTTTCCCCTTCCTCAATTTTTTACTTTCTAGACTTCCCGAATTCAGGCCCTTGGATTAAACTTTTCGGATCTTTCTTGGGTTAAGTAACTCTTCAAGCAAAAGGCAAATTTCTTTGCTGAGTGAGTTAGGACGAGCTGTCAAAAGTCTTCGAGAAAAAGATTGATCGTTTCTCTCTTCTTTTCGGTTTGTGTGGACCCGGGCACTTTAAAAGAGAAAAAAAAAATCTTCCTGGTAAATGACTTTTCATTTTATTTATTTATTTTGTAAACTCTGGAAGTGGAGCTGTTTATTGGCGGTTTGGGGAAAAGGGGAAAAAAGATGAGAAGGAAGAAATGTGATTTCAAAGGTATCTATGACCCTAAAACATGTTTGGCCTTTAAGGGAAGTGCTAAGCATCCATTAAGTGCGGCTTTAGAAGCAGAAAGATTATGGTGTTCCGTTCAAAGTAATATAACAAGGCAAATCAGGCCGGTCTGACTATACCTGACCTGAAACCTCACTGGGTTTCCTAAGTGCTCAGACACAAACCTCCAGACCAAACCCTCCTGCTGGCCTGAACTTTCCACGCTCTGCAATATACATATATACATATAT
>NW_010198864.1:11641-17146 GCF_000695765.1 Mesitornis unicolor | reverse complement strand
AGCAGAGAGAGAGACACTGGGCTGAGTCTTTTTGTTTTCCTTACTCCTGAGAAGCACATGGTGGGAAAACCCACCACAAACCCCCATCCCCATCCCCCTGTGCCTCAAGGCATAGGAGGAGGGGGGAGGTGAAGGAACCGGGAACAAAAGCTGAGCCTGGGAAGAAGGGAGGAGTGGGGGGAAGGTGTTTTGATTTTAAGATCTGGTTGTATCTGCCATTGTTCTACTCTGATGTTGGTAACAAATTAAAATTGTTTTGTTTTTTATTCCTAATGATGAGTCTGTCTTTTGCCTGTGACCTGTTTAAGTGGTGAGAAGCCCTCCCCAAACTTTGTTTTGAAGAACAAAGTGTCAGTTTCTGTTCCCTCTGGTATTCATGAATGGTATTCATCAATTATAATAAAAGCATCATCATCAATAATAAAAAGTCAGGTTTCCTTTTCTGTGTTTTCTATCTAGTCTCTGAAAGCTTTTTAGATATGTGTCAGCACAACCATACAGTAGGCTTATCAAAGGGAGGATGTGGTCTTAAATTAATTCTCTGGATGGATATATCTCTTTCTCTTGACCATGGAGGAAGCCTTCATTATTATTTTGAATTAAGAACATTTTTAGAAAACTTAAGTCTAAGCATAACAGCAGGTATGGGTATATCTTATGAACTGAATTAAAAGATGAATTTAAAACCCTATTCAATGTCATATGTTTGGCTTTAACACAGTCTAGAACCATTTACAGTCAGTTACAATTATGAAATGTTTAGGAAGATAATCCTTTTTTACCCCCAGGTGTTAGTTTCCAATTTATAACTAAGACCCAGAGAATAACTGATAGTTTTCTTTATTTTACTAACTTGTTAGACTTGAAGAAATGCTTACATGGTCAGTTCCAAATTTCAGTTACTGAGCATTGAATAACAGATGAAAAGTGGCAAGAAAGATACATCTCTCAGCTAAATCAACGTTGGTGTACATCTCTGCTTCAGTATTTTTATATCAACATAGTGAGAGGACTCTATTCAGTACGAGAACCACCACTTTTTCTCCAAAGTAGTTGCACTCGGAGTTATCTCATGCAAAAGTGTTTTCTGTGGGGGTGCTCAGAACATTATGCCTTAGGAATTTCAGCATTGTATCTGAAAACACGCCTCTAGTTTTCAGTACTGAATTCTGACTGTGCTATAGCAAAAATCTTTTTTATTCATATGGAAAAGCTGTAAAGATAAAAGTGCTAAACAGAGTAGGGGAAATTAAAGTTTTGTTCCTGTGTGTGAGAATAGTTGATTGATATTTTATATGTAAAATTCACTTTGTAAAGTTCTTCATTAAAAAAAATATCCTGCTGCAGTTACATAAAACTTGTTAATATTTTGCTTCCTTCAGTTGAAATATTTGACTATGGAATTTTCTTGTTGTGCAAACGTATTTGAGTTTTTTATCAGCTTTTAGTTATGCCTCCCACAGTTTGAGATATCTTTGCAAAATAATAGTTTTATATGTTGATAAAGTACATTCAGATGACATAGACGTTGAAATAGTGTTTGGATTGTTTTATAAAGTTTTAATTCATGTGGCTTTATTTATTTGAAATTAGAACTTAATGTACAAGACAAGTCCTAAGAGAAGCTACTGATTTTACAAGTAGAATATCGAAGATTTGTTCCAGGTCCTGTCTGAAGTATGTACAATAGGTACAGAACATCCTAAGGATTAAATAACAAACATTCTGTCATCAATACAATATAATGGAAAATAGCTCTAGTCTAGCATAGTCTGCTTGGTATCCAATGCAGAGAGTTAGGCTTAGGTCAAATTTTAGGTACTAACAACAGGGGATTTAATTATAGCTTTTTATATTCAACTATTTCTGATGGAACGAAGAAATAGTAATTTGCTGGAAACTATACAGAATAGTGACAGAACTGCGTTCGCCGACTTTTTTTTCTGCTTGTAAAGTTCTATTCAGCTTCTAGGAATGTTAGAAAGTGTTGCATGTTGAGCTGACACTTGCAGTTTGTACTTGTGAATAGCTATACATAGAAATGTGTAAATGGTACTCTATGGAAAAGGTACTGTGAGAAGTATACAGCATAATGACATCCTTCCTAAAAGTTAATAAAACAAAACAAAACAAAACAAAACACAACCAAACCAAAACAACCTCTCTAGTTTTAAAGATTGTATTGAGAAAGAAGGCACTTTTCAACAGATACTAAAGCTCCTTCTGCTCTCATTACTGGTCCAGGACAAGTTAAGGGAAAGAAATTAGTTCTCCAGCAGATCGTGTAGATGAAGACTAACAGCATGCTATTTTCCCATTTAGTCTTCATTCCTGCATAGCCCAAAAAAACCCCACCACTAATAAAACCTAAAGCTGACTGCACTGTGGTCTCAAAATTCTGATAGGCTTTGCTTCTACAGTTAGAAAATACATTCTACTTATTACTTCGGAAATTTTTAGAATGCCTGTGAATAGAGATTAGTAGAGATTAATTTAGGAAGATCTACTGGTTCTGAAACAGCTTTATTATTTATTCTGCTGTGAAAGACAAGAAGAAGAAATGAAAAAGAAGAGCTTTTAAGTAGAACTACATCTCAAAAATAGTCAGTTGAAGCAGAAGTAGTTGACAAATGCCATGTTTTCCAATCAGAAAACTGTTTATATAACCACCTTATTGAAATATTAAACCATTAGTATGAAATGCTATTCTCTATGGATTGTAAATAATTGGCTCCATAGGCAATCGTATACACCTGAAATATAACAGTTATAAGAATTTGAAATAATTTAAAATGGTGAACAGATTAATAATTATATTTCAAAATAAACAAACCCAACAGTAATAAACTCTTCAGCCTTCAGACTGGGATTTGAAAGGAACATCAGAAAATGTAATTAGACTATTTTAAATTCCTAAACAGGTTCCCTGGAAAGTTTTCCAGGTGTTTGAGATGTCCACAAATTGACTTCAAAGGAATCAGTGTGCGATCAAAGCTGTGACTCACTATTACATATACTTTTGGGACAAATCACAGGACCAAAACATTGCCAAAGAAAAATATGAAATTACTTTAAAATCAGAAAGAAGTAAAAATATATGTTATAGAATGTTTCAGGGTGAAAAGAATAACGGAAAAGCTATGTGATATTATTGTAGAGGTCCACTAGAAAACGTTTGATCAATGTGACAGTAGAGATGTAACTTTTTCTGAGCTACTTCTAAGTGAACCTTGCAAGGGAGAGAATTGTCATGGTTTAGGGCTGGGCTGGCCACTAAATCCTGGACGGACACTCTCTATTAACCCCTCTCCCCTCCCCAGAAGGGAAGAGAAAAGAGAATAAGGGAGAGAGACTTTATGGGTTGGAAAATAAAACTAACAGATTTTCATAAAACAATAATACTAATACTGCAGCATAATAATGTAAATAGGAAAATAATGACATGTATACAAATATGTACAAATACATACAAAACCAATATAAAATCCTTCCCTCACCCTTCCCTCAGTGAAGAATACGTCACCAGAGGCTCTGCAGAGGAGGGCACTGGGAAAGTCCCAGACCAAACTCAGCAGCAAGTGGGAGCAGGATGCAGAACACACAAAGGCAGAGGCAGACGAACTAGCAGGGTTCTGCTCAGACCTCGGCCACTGCAGGATCAAGTTAGACAGAAGGCTCCAAGATGGAAGAAGGGGCCGAGACCCTCGTGATCCCTCGGCTTTATACTGAGTATGATGTATGTGGGATGGAATACCTCATTGGTCAGTTTTGGGTCAGCTTCCCCCCCTCCCCCGTAGGCGCAGACACAGCACCGATGCTGAGACAATTGACCTTGAGCATATCTTCTAGTAGCACATACTGGAAAAAGAATGCCTTTAGTTTCAGCAAGTTCAGCCACTTCAAAGAGACTGAGCTGAAAAGTAAAATAAATAAATAGAAAATTAGTTCTATTTGGCTCAAACCAGGACAAGAATCTAGTGATAATGAGGGATTTTTATTCCTATATCTATGAAAAAAAAACAACAACAGGACAACTGAAAGGTGTCACAATGTAAAGGGTTACCTGTCCTTTGAGTGTATGGGGATTGTGGCCGTGCTTTGGTAGGATTCTTTTACAAAAAAGGACATGAAGGCTTTTTCTTGTAAATTTCTCTACTTTATTACAAATTACCACAAATGCCAGAAAAATCACTACTAACAAGTATACTTATGAACAATAAAGCAAATACCTATTACAAGATAATACAAATCAATAGCAGCAGTCCATAGTATAGCAGTGATCAATTATAGCAACAATAATAGCTGCAATCATGTATCAGGTTGGCCAAAAAGTAATTGCATTTTTTACTGGGTAAATGAAAGGCAAATTTTTAATGGGAAACAAAAGCTGTATTAAATAATGAGTCCATTTTGTTCAATTACTTTTTGCCATTACCTTCAGGCAACCTCATGATTCTGTGCTCAAAAAATTCTTGTCTTTTTTGGCAAAAAACAATTACAAGAATGATTTGATATCCTCATTAGCAGTGAAGGTTTTACCATTCAAGGTGTTTTGTAAAGAACAAAACAAACAGTAGTCTGCTGGTGCCAGGTCTGGTGAATACGGTGGATGTGGTGACACATCCCATCCAAGCTGCAACAACTTTTGATGAGTGACCAAACTTAGATATGGTCTACTGTGATCATGGAAAAACACACCACCTTTGTGATTCACCAATTCTGGCCGTTTCTGCTGGATGACATAATTTAATTTATCCAGCTGGTGACAGTAGATGTCCAAATTAACGGTTCAGTTTCTTGGAAGTAATTCAAAATACACAGTACCATTAAAATCACACTGGACTGACAGCATAACCTTCCTTCGGTGAATATCTGCTTTGGAAGAGCTCTGAGCTGGTTCATCACACTTACTCCACAATCTTTTTCGTTTGTCATTGTAGATGGTCCATTCTTCATCACCTGTTATCATACGTTTCAAAACTGGATTATTTTCCTCATGTTTTGAGAAAGAGTTGCAAATGTTAATGTGCTTAGTGAGATTAATTTCTTTGAGCTCATGTGGCACTCAAATATTGAGCTTCCTAATATACAAGGAGTTTTAAATGGTTTTCAATGCTTAACTTAGATATTTAAGCCCACTTTAAGTACTGAAAAGCTGCAATGAGGTTTTCTGGAGTCTTCTCTTCTTCAGGCTGAACAATCCCAACTCTCCCAGCCTTTCTTCATAAGAAAGGTGTTCCATTCCTCTGATCATTTTTGTGGCCCTCCTCTGGACCCTCTCTAACAGGTCCATATCTTTATTGTACTGGAGGCCTTAGAGGTGAAGACAGTAGTCTAGGAGGAGTTTCATGAGAGCAGATTAGAGAGGTAGAATCTCCACGCTTCTATTTGTGCAGTCCAGGATAAATTGGCTTTCTGGACTGCAAGCGCACATTACTAGTTCATGTCCAGTTTTTCATTCACCAGTACCCCAAAGACCTTCTCTGCAAGGCTGCTCTTAATCCA
>NW_010198864.1:0-11610 GCF_000695765.1 Mesitornis unicolor | reverse complement strand
TCCAGTCAGTATGAAAACCATGGATTGCCTTGACCCAAGTGTAAGTTCATGAACTTCAATGAGGTTCACATGGGCCCAATCCTCAGGCCTATCAACGTCTATCTGGATGGTATCCCTTCCCTCTAGTGTATCAGCTGCACTACTTAGCTTGGTGTCATCCCTGAATTTGCTAAGGAGGTGTCCCTTAGGGAAAGTTCCACTTTCAACGTCACAGATGAAGATATTAAATAGTATTGGTCCCATTATGGTCCATTTAGGGACACCGCTGAACACTGGCTTCCACTTGGATATTGAACAGTTGACTGCAATACTTTGGATGCCTCCATTCAGACAGTTTTTTATCCATCTAACAGACATTCCATCAAGCCCATATCTCTCCAATTAGGCTGCCAGAATGTTGAAGTGAACCATACCAAAGGCCTTACAGAAGACCAGGTAGATGATATCTGTAGCTTGTCCACTGATACAATCACTCCACAGTAGAAAGCCACTGGATTAGTCAGGCACAATTTGCTCTTTGTGAAGCCACCTCCCTGCCTTGACATGTCTTTCAGTAGGATCTTTTCCATGATCTTAACAGGCACAGAGGTGAGACTGATTTGCTTTGCCATCTTAAATGCTTATATTAGCTATTGCTTTGCATCATGTAACTTATATTTACTTCCAACCTGCTGGTATTGTGTCTTTGTAATGATTTTACATTTAATTATGGATTTTAAATTGTTTCCTCATTCTTAGTACTTTTGAGTATACATCTGGTTTATCGAGTGATTACCATTTTGTAGTATTTTAACAGATTTTTCTAACATCAAGCTGTCCTCTTTTTATATTTATTCTTTCTTTAGTTTGATGTTTTACACAAACCTATGCTGCAAACTTTGGATTTTTGTTTGTTTTATTGTTTGGGTTTTGTTTTTTTCCCGAGTAGAGCAACAAGCTTTTCAAATAGACTCTCTTCTTTACCTTAATAATAATAAAAAAATCAATTAACAAAATAATATATTTTAGACTCATTTTTGCTTTAAAAAAGGTCACATAATAATTTTTGATTATGCATCAGTGCAATGCACAAAAATTTTCTAGAGTATGTTTAGCCTGAAAGAGTAACAGAATTTGTAATCCTTGTTTATTATCCCTGAAACATCTAGTCCACTCATTTTTTGGTTTCTAAAATAAATGTCATTGTTCATGCAAAAAGACAACAAAATAAAAACTACTTCTGTAGGCAGCAAACTATATAAAGGAAACAGTAGAAAGGTGTCATACTCTGAAGGGATGCTTTTTACTTTAGATATAATTTTGTCGATTTTTATAAACTGTCTTCAGCTGTCCTGGAATACTTTATCATATTTTTCTAATCTCCCAAAATTAAAAGGGTAACTCTACAGCTTAAATACTGCATGAAAATTAATGTATTTTGAGTAAAATACTGATATCTAACATACGCCTTTATTATATTACTGTCTAAAAACCTAGGGAAGTAAAACCTGTAAACTTGGCATCATATAGTATTATGTATGCAATCCAGGTGAGATCTACTCAGTTTAAGACTCGTCAGAGAACATATTTTTCCACCTTTCTCTACCTTGAATATTTCAATATTATATCTATTTATTTCTGTTTTTCAAAGTATAAATGACATTCTCTTTCATTCATTAGCTCTCCCTGACTTCTATTTCTCCTTTCTGTAGACTGGTTATTTTCCAGCTCTCCTTCATGTCTTGGGAGAAACATAAGTTCATGAAAATTCGTTCTTATCTCCTTTGGTTAATCTATTTTATGTAAAAGTTACCCTCTGTCGCAGCTTCCCATATAATTTCTGTCAGCAGAGAATTGGAGTGTAGTGTCTAAAATTTCAGTCTCCATACTATTTTTGGAAACACATTATGTCACCTTTTTGCCTCCTTTGGTATCTGACATGCATAGTGACAGAAATATCTTGGCTTTGTGACCAGGTTTAAGTTCCTCCTTCTGATACCAGAGGCTGCTTCTATCAGCACTCCCTTGTGCAGACTAAGTGATCAGCCAGCTGACTAAAGACCTTTGTATTAAATCAGTAATGTGATAAATGGGTTTAGCCTCAAAAAGGCTTGTCCAACTCATACATTTACTGCACTTTGAAGATTGGTTCATAAACTGCAATTCCAGTGAATATATTTTTAAAGAATGTTAGACTAAATATAACTATTCTCTTCATGAGAACTGATATGAAAGGGGTCATGGGGAAAAGATTCTCATTTTGACATGAAAGTGTAAAGAATACATGACAAATAAAACTGTGATCTCTGTTGACAGTAACTTCCAATGCCAAGAAACATGGCAGCCCCAGGTGATTTCTAACATCAGACAGGGATACAGAAGTGCAACCTGAACCAGACAAACAACATCAGAGACTCATCATGACACTAGAAAACTTATTAAAAAACACATAATATTACATCTAAATAAAGATAAAAATTAAAGTTCTATTTTAATTAATTCTCAGTTTTATTAAGCAGTCTTTAAAGCAGCTGTGTAATGCAAATAAACTTAAATCTACAGGAACAAAAGAGTGCCTCCAAAGACAAGACCACATGAACTGTGGTATTATCTGAGGCAGGCACTGTTCCCCTGTGGCGTTAAGACCTTGTTATGTTTGTAGGGATGGTAATATTTCACACACACAAAAAAAGTTTTTCATTACATCTATAGTTATCTTTGCTGAGAAGAGACCTGAGCATAAAGCAAAAAGTGCAGGCTCTTCCTGTCTCTTTATCCCATTCAGTATTTTGCTCTTCGGGTGTTTAACTCCTGCAGTGCATTTTCTAATTATTGAAAAACAGTTTCTTGCATCAGACTTCACAAGGAATTACTTTAGTTTTGGAAAAATATCAGGAAGCAAATGACAGACAATAGAAAGTTGTAACATTAAGTTTTGGCAGCATAATCTAATTTTCAAAAAATCTTTCACTTTACAAAGCCGGAAAATACGGGCACGGTGTGCTGACAAATGAGAGCAGGCAGGACATACGCTATTAAACCCACCAGCTAGCAGAAACCTTTGGTCTAAAAATTAAGTTGTGATATGACAAAAGTATAGATAATATGCACTTAAGTGATAGAAGAGAGGTTTTTATCTATTATTTCAATTTCAGTAATTTAAATTTCTTTATTTAATAACAAATGATAAGTTAAATGTAAATTTAAAAACTAATGAAACACAATTTAAGAAAAAAACCAGTGGCTTCAGCTGATATATTTAAAGAAGAGTCCTGTACTTCTAATTGCAGTTAAATGCAATTGACTCAGTGTTATTCATTTAATGACTGTTGCTCTTGAAAAGTAATCTAATGAAATTATTTTTTATTAACTGTTCATTAACTACTTTTAAGTAACACACCATGGATGTATGTATTTAATTGTAGTTATCATCAAACCACATGCAAAATAATAAAAAAAAATAAAAATAAAAGTATATTCTTACAGGAAAGTCTAGCAGGCCAGGGGTATCTGTGAAAAGGGCCCATCACCCTGAGCAATAGTCTGTCAGTATTTTTCAACAGTATTTTTCCTCTGCTCAGTGATTTTTTTTTCTTCTAACCAGACTGCCTTTATAGCTGCTCACATGAGAATTCAGGTCAGCAAGACAGGGTCAGAGCTGGGATCAGCAGGGATGTGGCTGGGCAGGGGCAAGGCTGCAACATTGCTCCAGGATGAGGGAGAGCGCCACAGATGAAGTGGAGAAAAGCAGGGCCATGAGTCTTTCTCTGTCTCTTTATGGCACAGTAATCTGAGCTAAGGTTGCAGCTCTGTGCTGTGTCTCACCACTGGCCTTGAGTGCAGGCAGGTCGGCTTCATGGAGAGTGGTAGCACGCTCTGGACCTGATGCTAAATCAAGATTTGGTTTTCAACTTAGGATGGCCATGGTTTCTTTTTCTGTCAAAATGATCATTAAAAATATAGGAAATCATTGAAAGTCAAAGAATCCAGCCAAAGTAGGTTCACAGGAAGTTTCAGCTCAGAAGCATTACTGGCAACTCAAGGAACTCAGACACAAATGTGTTCCTGGCTCCACATTAAACTGCCTTTTAGGTCCAAGTTTTGTCAAAATGAACAAATAAGCAGTTTGAAATGAGACCTATAATTTTACATACTAACAATACAGGACAGATTTTATTGTTGTCCTGTCTCTCATAAATGTATATTACCTACAGTCAAATCTCAAGTCATTTACTCTTATATGAATGTTGAGGTTTAACCCCAGCCAGCAAACAAGCATCACCATGCAGCTGCTCATTCATCTCCCCACCCCTCTCCAGTGTGATGGAGGAAAGAATTTGAGGAAAAAGGGAAAAAAAACCTCATGGGTTGAGAGATAAAAAATTTAATGATTTAAATATAATAACAACAAAACAACAGCAACAGTAATGAAAAAAGTAACAACAATAATGATAATAATAATGATCATGAGGTTGATGAGGATGATGATGGTAATAAACCAACAACGACAACAACAACTAATAACTATAAACCCCAAGAAAAACAAGTTATACGACTGCTCACCACCCACCAACCACCAACCAGCCAGTCCCTGAGAAGCAATCACTTCCCCGAACAACATCCCTTATCCTGGAAATCATGTCTTATGACATGGAAGATAATTTTGGTCAGTTTGGATCACTTGTCCTGGCTGCTTCTCCTCTCAGCTTCTTGTAGAGAAGAAGCTGGGAGGACAGGGGCCGTATGAGAAACTGAAAAAATCCTTGGCTTAATATAAGCATTGCTTGGCAAGAACTAAAACATTGGTATGTTATCAATATTATTCTCAGCACAAATCTAAAACATAGCCCTATCTACCTACTATGAAGAAAATTAAATCTATCCCAGCCAAAACCAGTACAATGAATACAAAAATTGAAATCAACTTTATATTAAATAATTCCAAAAGTTCAAATTTCAGTACAGATTGAGAATCCCTGATTTTCCAGCTTCAGGTAATGCTAGCAGCATTACAGGGTAAAGCAATCTGGGAAGATGCAAATTAAGAGAAAATTGAAAGGGATGCCTGAGGTAGGATGCTTGGAATTTATCTAGAGAAGCAATTACTCTACATGATGAAATGTCAAAACAGACATATCAACTGACTTCTGAAGATTTTCATGCTACAGAGAAGATGGGACAAGTTACAGATGGTAATGCCTTGGGAAAAGAAGAACCTTCCCCCGTCACAAGGGAAGAGGATATTTAAAGGAATAAAACCATAATATATTTATAGATGTAAATATATTTAGATACGCAAAATGCACTTATATTTAGAATACAAAAATATACTCTATAATCTATTAATATTCTATAAAATATATTCTAATATGGTCTATAATGGAGGAAAGCAAAGTGCTTAATATAATGAAGAGTTATAAAGTATAAGAAAAGCTGTAGAGAAAAGGAATCAGAATAGATAGACTGAAGAATAGAAGTAGGTTGTGGTTCTGAACATTTCATTTTTGATTATGTTCCAATTAATTATAATAATGAAATATTTACATAATTATTATTCATTTAATCAAAGGATAAATTTCGTTTTTATGGGAACTGTAGTTATACTAAACAGAGGACTTTTTCAACCAGAGGAGGTAAAATAAATCTCTAAAGGGAAACAGGGATTCCTTGAAGTTCCTCTGAAATGATGTTCTGTTTATTTTAACAGTTACAGAAAAAGCAACAATCCATTGAAAAACAAATTTGTTAAATTCGATCATTGAATTAGAAAAAATATTAAACTATTAGTAATATATGATTGCAAATCTCAGTGAGGACTTAGATATGGCATAGATACTGTCACTTTCATAAAGCTTCACAACAACTTGATTTTTCATTAATGCTTCTTAATAAAAAATGTTCAGTGATGCATATTTTATCTGCTAGCTGATGCAAATGATAACAGTTATTGCAGATTATGGACATACAAGGATCTTGGTAAGATCACAGTGCTTCTTGAAGGGCACTTAATTTTTACAGATTTTATTGGAATTAAAGTGCTCAGTGATTTCCAAGAATATAGCAATTTTCTCTTCCTTTGTGAATAGACCAATAGGTTTTACTAGACAGAAGGCCAAAACTATGTTCACTGTACATTTCTTACTCAATAAATTTTAAGGTTATCTTTGCTGTATTCCCAACCTTAACATACTGTTAACTGTAGGCATCCTCTGAATGATTTATAAACATACCTATTTTCTTTCAAGTATTTCCTAATTGAAGAGGCCCCATATTGTACCTGAAAGACTTCTTACAATGCCAAAGTGAATGATCTTTATAATCCTACTTTATAAATTATGTTCTCAACGTCATCTACATAGTATTCCAAACATTAAAAGTGTTATTGCTTCCTGATTTTATGTCGGTAAATTTTATTAACTTTCCCACTCATACTTTAGCAGAAATAATTGGTGAAAAGTATTAAATAGTAATTAAGGCTGCTGAGGAACTTATTCCTGTGCAAATAAACTGGTGGTCCCCTTTTGTCATTATAATTATATATTTATTTTTGAACAATTCCTTTTTCTCTTGACAGAACTCTACCTTCTCTAGCTTTCCTGTAATGTGGTACTGTACCAAGATCTTTATTGATGTCCAGGAAGATTAGATCAAGTGTACTTTTCTTCTGTAAAAAATCAATTTTCCTGCCTAAGAATTTATCAGGTAAATTGGGCAAGATTTATCTTTCTTAAATGCATGTCGTATTTTATTCAGTCTCATCTGACTGACTTAATTTTTGATCAAGTGTATTATTCTCTTTTAACTAGGTTGAAGTTGATCTTTCTTTGATGCTTATATGGTTTGATTCATTTAAGTAAGACTATATCTTATGTGAAGTCATATAAAATTAAAATTTAAAAAAAAATCAACTAAATTTTTACTGGTAATTAGGTAGTAAAGAAATGTTTCATTACAAAGAAAATTTTTTTAATTTGAAGAAAAAGATGGGAAAAAAAAGCCAGAAGCTATGGAGAAAAAGATGGCAATGCATCATGAAACTTGTCTACTATTTCATTTTATCAGTAGCCTTTTAATTCTTGTAGAAAAAGGATTTGACATAAATCATTAGATTAACTTTACTTCCAGATACTGGAAGTATAGTCTGAGCTGAATTAACAAGGAAGACATGGTATTAAATGAGCAGATACTAAAGTCAAATATGCAGTACATCACTGAATACTTTCCTTTTATCTATATGTATAAAGGCCAGACAATGGTCTGAATTTAAGGGAAATCACCTGGCTTTGTCCTAAACTTCAATAATAGTATTCACCACAAATAGCCATAACAGTCATGTAGAGCAAAAGCTGCTGTTGATCAGAATGTAGGGAGCTCCTGAAGTTGTGAAAGTTTTGCCTAGTGGGAAACTTTTGGACTTGTTGGAAATCTTGTTTTAAAATAATATTTGCACTATTTGTAAACTATGCTTTACTCATTTGATTTGTAAAAAATCTTTAAAATAATAGTAGAATGGATAGGCCCAACAGCGCATGTGTGCTTCAGAATGTCTTGCGAAATTATTGATAGGTGTGTATATTCACCTGTAAATTCACCAAATATTTTCAGGACCACAGAAAATTCAGTTTAAATAAGTTCATTCTTTCCTTAAAACTCTATTATGTATAGATAAAACAAAAAAACAGAGCTAATTTGCCATTTGTTTTTAGTATAATGGTTGAGATTGCAAAGGATGCTAATTTTGCTTTTGCATATTTCCTGATTTACAATTTATCAGCCTTCCGAATGCATCTAAGAATGGTGTAACTGAAGTGATGTCATACACCTAGAGAAAAAGGAAAGGTGGCCATTCTACTAGCCCTTAGGAAGCTTCACTTTTCTAAAACAATTCACATCTTTTACTGCCAATTCACATTTGAGAATACATAAGTATATTCTGAGTACTGTCTTTTTATATAATTATTATTTTCCTATTCTGCACATGATTTATCTCAGTTAAAATGAGAGCGATTTTCACTTTTACTGTTCTTAATTAACTACTGCTCTTGTAGTCAGAGGAAGATTTAGTTGGGGACTATAAATCAAGTTTGTTTCTCTGTAACAATTAGCATTCTAGAATAAGTCTCAGCTGCGAAACAGAGTCAAATTCTGCTAACCAGTTGGGGCAGTTCTCTAATTGTTTCAATGCACTGTAGGTACTTTTCAGATTTCAAAATATCATCTAGAGTAAAACAATATGCAGGGTAAAAATAAAATAGCTATTAATCCCATGCAACAAAATTAAAATACATTACTAAGCCAAAGTATTATATGTGTAAGAATATGCTAATTTATTACAAGAAGTAAATAAATTTGTTTTGTAAGCAATTTTTTATAGCTTCAGTTTACTTATTCCAGAAGTCCTACTTTGTTTCTCTTTTAATCTTGATTTAACCATGCAGTTTCTGAATTGGTTTTCAATCCAAAGTTTTCAATCCCAAGTTTCCAGTTCTGTCTGGGTGACATGCCGTCACCAAAACGTTTACCAGCAGTTGAATTATTATAATGATTAAATTTCAGAACAGCTGTACAAGTGAAAAACAACACAAGAATAAGGAATACCAGGGAGCACATTTGATTTGCTAATACATGCAATATAATTTTTTACCAAAAAAGCAATTAGCCTAGTTTCTGACTAAGGAAGGAAGTTGTCTGATTTGATATGATGATAGTAATATCTCATTCATATACAAACTAAATTATGCATATTTTTATTCATTGATAGCATTTAATTTGGTTTTCAAATATGATTATAATCATTAGTAAAATCTTTGAAAACAGGAAACATAGATTTAGAAAAATAAAATTACTTCTGTAATTTCTTCAGCAGTCAGGCATCTGATCCAGGTTTACTGCACTTCATAATAAGTCTAATCAACCTGATGTGGATTATTTTGAAAGAATGTGTGGACCATGTCACTATATGGCTTTTACTAAATAGGTTAAGCATTATTCCAAAAATAAGCTACTGAAAACTAACTAAAGGATATGCTTCCAGAAGTGAAATAAAAAATTACCTTTGGGACTATTAGATGTAAAGGATTTTTAAAACTTTGTGTTGCTAGGATACTTGATTAACAGCATTTTCTAGATATTTTTAATATGAAATTAATTTTACATTATCTCATTATTTCATCAGAACAGATAACTTTTTATATGACCTTTATTGGATAGTTGGTTAGTACTTTTAGAAATAAGTTTCAACCATACTTAGCTGATGACTAATGTTAATGTTGACATTATAATTGTAATAGACATTCTTAATTTATTTCTCCATTAAGATGATTGTAGCTCAATAATTGAGCAAAGGGTCCTTTATATTTTCAATGATTGAAAATGATAAATTTTCTAGTTTAAAGAAAAGAAGCTCTTGAATATTTCTGTAAGTAAAGAATATATACGTCTCACTCACTGGAATATAACCAATATTAAATATTTAGTATTGAAATATATCTATAGAAATAATTTGAGAGTTCATCAAATCTTGAGAGGATATTTTTGGTCATATATTTATAAGTTTGTTTTCTTTTATTTCCTCCTTGTTCCTGTTCTTTTAATTCTGGCATTTATTTTTTTGGTTTATTTGCTATTTCTTCTTTTACCCTTGCATATACTGCTATACATTAACAGTTTATGTTAACTGATAAATACTGTAAGACCTGACATCTAACAAGTTGAATAATCTTTCAGCAGTAGGACCTTGCAAGTTTGAAGAAAATAAATTTCACCATGAGTTTTAAAGGTGTTATAGTTCAATTAATATCATTAGGCAGATAATAACTCTTATAGCTGCAGTGAAAGTTTAGTATCATGAAAAAAGGCTTTTTTCTTTTTCTTCTGTTTCTCTAAAAATCTGCAGTGAGCCAGAGGTTATGGAGGAAGGACTTCTTGAATTCAGCAAATAAACAGGCTCATGGGGTTTTTTTAACTAAAGACTGCTTAAGACATACATTCCAGGTGAATGTGTTACCCACTAGGCTGCAACTATGAAGTGCAGGAAACCATTGCCACTTTTACCTAATAAAGACAGTAATAGCAATAAAATGGACCCAAAGGCAGATCAACAGCTATGCAGAATAGGCAATCCTACTACCTGACAGAAATGTCCAGAAGACCTCATAGCCCAGCAACCAGCTGAGATTACCATGGTGACTCACCCAACCTTAATCCTGGGCTGTGTCATCTCTCCTGTGATGAAAAGAGATAATTTAATTCAATAATGAATTTTTCTGACAGCAGTGAGATACCAATTACCTTGATCACAGACATCAGTAAAATTGGTTCTGATGGGTATTAGGGACTAGAACTTGAGATTGCAGCAGGACCTTTTTCTCTAGAAGGGATTGGTGCAGCAATGGATGCTCCTGTGGCAGGCATTTGTCAAGTTCATTGTTAAACCTTAAATCCCAAATTTCATGTAGGGATGAGACTTGGTAAAGCATTTAGGCAATAAAGTAAAACAGGATAAGAAATAAGAATCTCCTTGGTTACCCAATGTGAGACATTATTGTGGGCTTGTTCCTTTGTCCACTGGCTCTTAATGGAAAAATGTGCAGAAACTGAAGGAAAAGAAGGGCTGGGAACCAGAGGTCTAGGGTGAGGATATATAATTCTCTTTCTCCTTCAATAACGATGAGGGGGCTTGTTCGCTTCCCAGGGATAAGCAGCCCTATTGCAATTATTAAAGAAGAAAAAGGGAAGGAGAGGGCAGATGAGTCCACCCCAGGGACTGGCCAAGGCATGTGGCTGGGGGATTGGGATAGGGGAGTCTAGCTGCTGCTGTGAATGGAGCCTGAGTGGCTAAAATGATACCTCAATCCCTGCTCTGGCACTCTGCTGGCATTGCATAACCTGGGAGTGAGCACAAACTGCAAAGAGGAGAAGGAGTAATCATGTGATGGCTGAAATGCTTGGAAGGGAGAACTGCAGGAGTAGAACTAGCTCTGAGGTGTGGTCTCAAGGAGCAAATAGTTGTGCCACAAATCAGTTCCCCCTACAGTAGTGCACTGTGGACTGTGAAAAAAACAAATGGTGAGTGGTGGCTAATGATGGATTAGCAAGCACTGAATGAAGTGACCCTACCTTTGGCTGCCACTGTACTGGATGTGCTTCATATGCAGTGTGAGCTGGAAGGAAAGTGGCAAGCACGAAATGAAGTGCCCCTGCCTTTGCCTGCCACTGTACTGGATGTGCTTCATATGCAGTGTGAGCTGGAAGGAAAGCAAGCTAGAGAGCTTGACATCATGGACAGAGCAAACACCTTCTCCAGTGTATTGGGTTTTCTGTGAGGGGGTTTTTGGTTGTGTCTTTGGTAAAGGGGGAAGGGCTACGGAGATGGCCCTTTAAGAAGCTACCTGAAAAGCTCCCCCTTTGCCTTTGTCAGACCCACCTCTGACCAGGGCCAAGCCAATCAGCACCCCTGCAAATTCATGTATTTAAAGAGGGTGCAGGGCATGCTTCTCTCTCTCTCTGGCACTGGCTCTGACCAGTGCGGCACCAGGTGCAGGTGGTGCGGCCTCTGCCTCGCCTCTGCCTCTGCCTCGCCTCTGCCTCGCCTCTGCCTCGCCGGGCTGGCCCTGACCACAACTTAAGCTT
>NW_010198863.1:12388-15478 GCF_000695765.1 Mesitornis unicolor | reverse complement strand
CTGAAGCTTCCTTATGGCCTGTATGAGCACCTAAAGAGATTTGCAAGCATTGTTTATAGTATGAAGCTGGAACATATCACACAGCTGAAATCTGAGTTGATAGGCTAGTTTTACAAAGGATGTAAAAAAATAAGAAGTTTAGTGGTCTACATTTGAACAGAGTTACTTATTGTTTCCTTTCTGTATTTTTTCCAATAAGCACATGAAACAATAGTATTTGTCCTACTGAATTTCTAAGAGAAAATGTATTAACCTACTAGTCTCCTCTCCCTCTCCTCTCCCCTCCTGTCTTTTATAGTAAGCCAGAAGGGGACTTTGCAGAGAGTTATGAGCAGGCTATGAGTGACGTAATGGAGAGCAGCAACCCTTTATACAGCTGCTTTATACTTAAGGATCAGAAGCCAAATCTTTACATCACTTAAAATAGCATAGATTTTGCATTTTGGCAGAAGTACAGCTGAGCTGCAAATCTGCTAAAGAACGCATGTGGCTGTGTGCAAATAACATGTTTTGAGAGACTGTTATTTAAAATACGATCTTATTAAACATTTAAAAAATAGAATTAAGTTAGGATTGCCTGAAGAGTCCATCCATTAAACTACTTCTGATTAAAAAAAAATAAAGATGCATCTAATGCTTTATCTAAAATTCTACCTGAGTAATCAACATAAATTCAAAACGCTCAGATACCCTCTGGTATGAAGCAAACTTTGACACTAGGCAATGAGAAGGGGTAAGTCTGAACTTTGACTTTTTTACCCCACACGCTAAAATTGTCTGAATCAGTTATATCAAACACCTGAACACAAAGAGATACCATTTTAATGAGTCATAAACATTCACAAGCTCACAATTATCATGTAATCTTTGAAATCCAGGCTTGAAACACCATTTCTCCCAGTGATTAGTTTTCACATAAGAGGAATGTAAGTAAACGTTCATGTGACTAACAACTCGCTAACGGGACTAGATACTTCACACTGGGGTTTCTGAAAGACATTTATTTTTCACTCTTCCTCCCCAGTCATGTCCTGTCATATCTAAATGATAAAACTATGGCCAGCCAAATAATTTGCAAAACAAATCTAAAGATGCTTTGTAAGTCTTTTCTACTGTCAGTTAATTAATTTTATCATAATGTTCACAATAAATGTATTAAGGTTATTATATTTCTGGGCAATATAATTTAATTAGCATTTGCCGTGAATAATTTGCCTTTGCAACTCTTCAACTAGTTTTCTTTCTCTGATAATTTTTTTAATATTAAGCATACTTAGTTCCCAGAATGGGAAAACATGTATAAAAAGCCCACCTGAAGTCAAATTTATTTTACTGTTAGGATGGCATAGCTTTTGTAACCAAAACTGATAAAGTTGTTATGGAGCACTAGAATATTACAAAGGTCTCTACTTCTAAAAGGAACATCAAAATGCTAGTGCAAAATAATAAAGATTTGGATAAAAAGCACCATATAAAAATATTCTCCTGAAGTATTTCTGACTTGTGCTGTTTTGTAAAGAAGTCTAGGATTTGATTCAAATTAATCAGTTTTTACAGAGCTATGCAGCTGCAGTTGATCTTCTCTCTTACTTATCAACTTATAAATTACTGAGATAATTTCATTTTTGCCTCAGATCACAAACATAAAATATAGTAGTACATAAGGAAGGAGAACACAGGAAGACTAGAGTCGGTTTTCTTCATCTAATTATATTTTTCTGAATACACATAATGCCCACAATGTTCAAATTGAGAATTTTGTTGCTAGGAGCAACACCATACAAAGTATTCTTCCAGTTGCCTCAGTTATTGCAGCTCCATCTACTTATCATCACATGTATTCTCTACATGTATTCTCTAAGGTACTCGCCACTAATTTTGTTCTCAGAACCTTCTAGGTCAACCATTTCTTCCAGAAAGCCCACAGAAACAATCATCCAAATGGTTGTTTTGTTCTAGTAACATATCCAGAATTGGCATGATGTCATAGAAGACAGAAGTAGGAAATACCAGAGTTTAGTTAATGCTACATGTTCCCATGACACCAAATAGTAGCTCTATGCTTCGTTTGAAATTCCCTGACCCTAAGATAGAGGAGCTTTTGACCAACATTGAGTATGCTGTCAGATGTGTGATGAATGAGTGCACATTCAAGAGCTTGTTGCTTCAGTACGTAGAGGCACTGTAAGAAAACGGGGACTGCTGAACATTCTGGGGATCAAGTCACCAATAAGTAAAATGATGTTCACCTACATCTTTTGTACTTGCAAAATGGGTGTAAAGCTGGTCACTTCTGTTTCTACCTACCTGATTTATGGCCTACCATGAATTTATCAGAAATGTTTAGGTACATAAGGATCTTCAGATATGTTAAGGGCTTGAACTTGGTCTAAATGTAATTTCTGATGTTTGGATGCTCAACTTGAAATGCTTCAAGAAATCTGATCACCATGTTGAGGACCCATAAATCCAAACGAAGGCAAGTTATGTCTGTGATTAGGTCTGGATTTAAAAAAAAAATATTATATGCCTAATGTCAGGAAGTAGAAGCAGGCTGCTCAGCAAGGGAAACTGAAAGCTAAACATGGCAGTAAGGCAGGGGCAATGACAAGGAGCACGAGCTCACAGCACCCTAACAAGGCCAGCAAGACAGGTCTGGTGACAGTAACAAGATTCTGCTAAGAATTCCAATCCTCAGACAAGTCCACAGCCACAACACAGGTCCAAGGTCAAGCCAGGAAGTCAGCAAGTCAGTGACAGGATCAGGTCTGGAGACAGTAAACAAGACCAGTCCAGTGACTGCCATACAAGTTCATAGAGACAAGGCAGGTCTGAGATGAAGGCAGGTCAGCAAGTCAGGGGAGGCACACAGTCAGGCTTGGGCAGGGTAGCTATGGTGGAGATCAATGGCATGGGCCTGGGCAGTTCCTAAGCAGAGTGTGACAAGCTCTCACTTCTCAGCTTTTTCTCACACAGGAGTTTCACTGGTGCAAGGCTGGGCAGCTGCACTACCAAGGCTGGCCCTGAGTTCAAGCAGCCAGCTCCCCCAGGAGGGAGGGTCCCTTCAGGTCCTTGGCACGCAATTCCCTT
>NW_010198863.1:9637-12373 GCF_000695765.1 Mesitornis unicolor | reverse complement strand
GCTGACCTACTGCACACTATGCATTCATTATCTTTTGTAATGTAACTCTTATCATCTACTTCACTGGTTTAGGATGTGTGAGTGTAAGAAGATTTGCACAGTAACAGAAAAGGAGCATTGGCGGATAAATTTCCAAAGCATGCGTCCCCCTAATAACAGATACTATTAATATATTTGACGTTTTTATGTATGTGATACACATCCCCTTTGTGTTCATTGTATTATGTACACATGCATAAAATTACATACATATATATATATTTATATATTACACACACACACATTAATGCATAACCTGACATATAAACTCTTTGTGTTAAGGCTTATTCTCAGTATTTCAATTTGTTTGTACAACGTAAAAGATAACCCTTTGTTACACACAGAATTCAAAGCAGTGTACTTAAGGCAGAGAAAAGATCAAAGCAGGGTTAATTGTGTTTCTTGGCATTTCACAGAAAATATGAGTTTCTTTGCATAGTAAAAGTTTAAAGAGGCAGCTGGTAGTACTGGCAGAAGATTATGGAGTTACGAAGAATCAATATACCAACACAAAAAGACTATACTTTAAGTGTAATTAGTAAGGCATTGTGAAGTAGTGGGAATTATATAATAGTAAGTACAACATTAGCTCAATAACGATGAAAATAACCCAACTGTTTGTTTTGTGAAATTGATCCTTTTTTTTCCTAAACATACCCTATTTAGAAACTGGAGAGGAGAAACAAAACCAGAAAAAAAAGCTCACTAATGGCTTTCAAAATACTATAGAATTCAAAAGCTTTACAAACAGAAATACACATAATTAAAATAAGTAAGCATATTTAAACTAATCTCTCCTATTAAAAATCTATTTTTGGTTGCAATTTTTCTGCACTTTGCAAAGTAAATTTGAATTCAACAAAAAGGACCCAAAGGGGAAGACTTGGAAAGAGTAATGAAGTATCTTTTTCATAACAAAATCATCAAGCATGTTTTCTGGACTAGTTTCTTTTTAAAGTGTGTCTTGAAAAATTTACAAAAAGTCACAGCCAACTGGACTTCTACTCGGAACACTGACTTCTAACACATCTGCTTTCATAGATAGCTGTCACTGAGGTTCCATGGGTGTAAACTATTCATCTCTAATGTTTCCAGATGCTTTTTCATACTGTGTTTTCCAGCCTTGGTGGCAGCTGTCTCTCTGCTGCTTATTGTCTGTCAAATGGGCAATGGTTGTGACAGCCAAGGGAGAGTTCTTTCCACTAACCTGGATTTTAATATTAGCAGCCCTTAATCTGACCATTGCCAGTTAGTTGAGAGGGTATGCTCAAGCCCCTGAGAATCCCAAAAACCAACAGTGATATAACATCTCTTTGAGCAGTATTTCTGCACAAGGAAAAGGAAGAGCTGGTGTTACCTGTGCAGGATAGTCTGCAAGAGCTTGATTACAGAACTGAAGCCTGTCATCCAGTTACAGAAGCATGCTACAAATTACCCTGCCTGCAAATTTCTCTGTGACACCTGACAAGTAAGTTTTCACCTGCTTCGTCATCTGCTTTTTATCTCCAAAATGGAGACTATAGCACTTCCTTTTTGAGCAGGTTAAAGACGTGTAAGTATGGTAACGATGAAGACATCCAGATATCATACAGAATGGGCTGTATACGTGAGAATATTTGAGGCAAATTCTGATTGCTTTGCACAGCCCTAACAAGCTTTACTAGCCTTGAACATAACTACTGCATTCTTTCATCACAGATTGATGACAGCACTGTGGTAACATTTGTTGGATTATGAAAGGCCACTGTTCTCATACACTCAGACACCATACTATACACAAATCCAATGAAAATTCAGTCTTACTCTTTATAGTATTGGCAGCTTTGGTATTTGTTGTTAGGTCATTCTGAAGAATGCCTTCCTCATATGTCTTGCATTTATCAAGAAACAATATCACAAAGAATCTGGGAAAACATTAAAGCTAAATTTAGATCATAAACGATTCTTAACTCTTCTATTTTTAAGATCAAGTACAGCTCACAACAAAGTCATGAACCCAGCTCCCAATTCACACTTTTACGGCACAATGAAGAGATTTTTTTCTACTTTCACTCAGCTTTAATAATTTTAGAATATCATCCACAGATATGTTAAAACAAACATTAATGTCATAGTATAGAGTTAACTGCTGAATGGAATTGCAGATGTGGTTATGCAGATGTAGAAAAAATTCCACTGCAATAAAAACAACTTAGTAAAATCCTTTGTCGTGGTTTAGGTCCAGTGCATAACTGAGCACCACCATGCCCCAGAGAGGGGGCTCGTGAAAATAAGGACTGGGAGGGCTTCTCACCACTTAAAAAGGTCACGGGCAAAAGACAGACTCATCATAAGAAGAAAAACAAAACAATTTTAATTTGTTATTAACATCAGAGTAGAACAATGGGAGATACAACCGGATCTTAAAATCAAAACACCTTCCCCCACCCCTCCTTTCTTTTCAGGCTCAGCTTTTGTTCCGACGTGAAAATAAGGACTGGGAGGGCTTCTCACCACTTAAAAAGGTCACGGGCAAAAGACAGACTCATCATAAGAAGAAAAACAAAACAATTTTAATTTGTTATTAACATCAGAGTAGAACAATGGGAGATACAACCGGATCTTAAAATCAAAACACCTTCCCCCACCCCTCCTTTCTTTTCAGGCTCAGCTTTTGTTCCGAGTTTCTTCACCTCTCCCCCTGTGCCCTGGGGCACA
>NW_010198863.1:0-9389 GCF_000695765.1 Mesitornis unicolor | reverse complement strand
GTGAACTCGATGGGCTGCAGGGGGTCGACCAGGCTCTCACCACAGATCGCACAAGGGGAACCTGGGCTCTGTGTCCTCCTCCTCCCTCCTCTCTTTTCTTCCTTCGACTGACCTTGGTGGTTTTTTTAAAAGTTGTTTTCCTCAGGTCCCACTCTTCTCTGCTGCAGGTCTCTTCTGATGGTTCTGAAGAATTCCCAGCTGTCTCTCTTTTAGGGATGGAGCTGCAGCGGAGTTTAAGCTTAAGTTGGGATCGGGCCGGGCCGGGCCAGCCCAGCCCAACCAGGCAGAGCCAGGGCCGCACCAACCCACACCTACGGCCTTGCTGGTAGAGGCCGCTGCAAGAAAGAGAGAAAACACATACCCTGCAGCTACCCACCCATCCCTAAATACATGCATTCGCAGGGGCGCTGATTGGCTTGACCCTGGTCAGAGGTGGGTCTGACAAAGGAAAAGGGGGAGCTTTTCAGGTAGCTTCTTAAAGGGCCATCTCCATAGCCCTTCCCCCGTTACTGAAAACAAAACCAAAAACCCCTCACAGAAAACCCAATACATCCTTAAAGCAAAACGACAGTTAGTGGATATAGTGTTACCAAAATATCAGATCAATAACTTTCTAAGACCAATTTGTAGGAGTTAGAAAGCAAGACATTCTTTAATTCAGCGCTGGGAGCATACATGTATTATTTCATAAATTGAATGCTCAGAGTATTGGCAGTTGCCAGTAGCTTATATGTGCCTTACACATACATATTAATGACATAAAAAGTTTACATATGCATTACACTTCCAGTAGAAAGGTTACATATACACTACATTTCCCGTAACGAATTAAAATATCTGCAGAGTAATTGTGCACGCTTGTTTAGCATGCAATTGTCTTCCAGTGGTCTGAAGAATAGTCACTTAATCTGTGTAGTCTTTCAGGCTCCTGTGCACCTGGTTTCACAAAGCCTGACTTGTCAAGTTGGTCTGAGTAGAGTGATTCATTAACTTCTTATCTATGCCTCCATCTTGCAAGGCAGAGGCAGCAAAGCGGGCCTCAGACAGACTAAAATCCTATTATCCTTATGCAGCTTCTTCCTAGCTAAAGTTAGTCAATATACATGCATAAGCATATAAGAATATTTCTTATAGTATCCCATCTATCAGGTTACAATAGTGTAAGTCATCTAAGGAAGAATGGGCAGGCAAGTACCTATATGAAAAGAAAATACTGTAAGTCAAATACATTTAAGTCTGGATAACAGACTATTTGTGATTCTATTCAAAAACCAGGCTAGAAAGTGAATTTAATTCTACCATAAACCAGCAAGTTCATCTATGACCAGGCACATGTTATATTAAAATATCTGTTGTGAGATTACGCACAAAGCCTAAGCATCAGAAGATATAAAAGGTGTATGGCGTCTCCATTTTGTCTAACTGTAGTTAAAAAGTTGTTGTATCACCAGCTAATTAGGACAAAACAGTTGTGTTCATCAGGAATCTGTGAGGTCTTGGGTAACATGACTCTAATTACAAACATAATAGCTGTTCATAAATTATTAAGCTCATCCTAAAGGCTTTTTTTCCCCCTAAAGACAGGAACAACTTATTAGGCAGGTCAGTCGAAGAAATTGACAGATACCTGAGATGAGACTTGAGAATAAATTAATATGTAATAATATACACCTCTTTAACATTATGGTATTCCTTCCATGGCCAATACCTATCTTCTGTATAGTGTTTTTCGTATCAAAGCACTTTCACACTTCATTAACTTTTTATCTCTGTGACCTATAGGAACTCAGCTAGTCTAATGTGCTATGTTGAGATGAAGAATTTGGGTCCCAAAATATGAAAATCATTCAGTCTTGGAAAAAAAAGAGTGAGCGAAGATGTAGCACTGTGGTTTGCAAGATAACATTCAAATGATGTCTGTAGAATAAGCAGTAAGAATTTATACACTTCAAAATCAGAGGTTACTTAACCAACCTTGCCCAACTTGAACTTCTTCTAAGAGTTTTGAATAGCATAAATTTATAAACAGCATAATACAGTTAAAATAATCCCACACATTTGCAGGCTGTCAGTATAATAGTAATGCTATGAAAATTTAAAATATGAAAATTAAAAATATGGATCATATTATCAAATTGGCTTAGCAGCAAACAGGTATATTTCTGTGTCAACTGTCCCAATTCATCAATATAGCCTTCCTCAGCCTATGAAAATCAGCCTTTTGAAGTCCTGAGCACACATATAACAGGTGAGGGTTTCCCCAGTTCTCACTAAATGTAATCTGGTTATGCTTACATGACTATATATAACCACAGACTTTCTGTACAGTCATAAAACATCCTTATTAATCAAAATAGCCTTCAAAAAAGAACCACTATGTACCAAATACAAATACTGAGGTACTGAAACACTACAAAGAGGACCAGTGTTCAGAAAGTGCTGAAATATTGACAACATCAAATCATTAAACATATCAAAGACTTTGACCTATGTGCCTAGAAACAGAAGTAACTTTAGTAGGAACTTGGGTAAGTATTCTCATTTCAAGGCTAGTACTGAACAGCAGCAAGGCACCAACATAATATCATTACTTAATACAAATCTGAAAATAAAACATGACCTTTTTTAATTTCACAATGGGCAGAGACATAGGAAGTATTTTGAGAGCTTAAATACTGAGACAAGCAAGGTCATATTCTTTTTATTTGATTAACAGAACTGCTAGAGCAGACTGAGAATGAAGTAAACATCATATTCTCCCACATCCCAAGTTCGCTGGGAGTTACAGAGTTACTGTACACTGAGGAACATTACAAGGATAAATTTTCATCACACTTAATTTTGTTCTCAAAGTTATATAAATTGGATACTGTTTCTCAGAAGACAGCAGTTAAAGTTGCTTATGATGAACTAATTATAAAATTATTTTTTTCTGCAATAAAACAGATTTTCTGAATCCAAAATCTCAAATTTTTGCAATGTATTAATTTTACTACATGCAAATAAAGATCTCCCTCAAAGATCACACTGATGAGTTGCTTACTGGAGAAGCAGTTTGGATTCCTAGGAAAACAGGTCTGGAAACCATCTCAAGATGACATCTGACCTTGCCTACCACAGAGCAGGATCAGTTATAACTATCTAATGAGTGAAACATGCATATGAATCTAACATGACTGACACTCCATGCCCTTCACACAAGCTACTGGAGGGCTTTACTATCCTACCATTAAAACATAAATCATGCCACAAAGAAAGAAAAAGAAGGTAAGGTGAATATAATTTAAAAGAAGACTGAGAACGAATTAAATGACAAGTACAGAAATGTGCCTTTTGATGTAACTGCAACTATGTCAGTTTTAATTATATACAATTTGTTGATGTTGTGTGTGTGTTGTACTACTTGAAATTTTTCACAATTTTTTTTTCCTTTTCTGATGTTTAAAATGCAAGTCGAAGTGCATGGAGGAAGAGTAAAAACCAACTTCTGTTCCCTCACTGTCTGGAAGTACGCAGGGTCATGTTTCTGTGAAAGCTATTTCAGTTCATACAATCAGAATTTACTTTTTGCCAGTAGTTTGTAATATTTTCTTAATATTTGCTGCTTTCATGAACATTCAGCCAGCAAGCTTACTTGCTTTAACACTTGCAGAAGCTTTAAAAATATTTGCTGCAATTGTGAAAATGTACACATCTCAAACACCACACCAGACTGCAAATACTGGAAGAACAACTAATCCTAAAGTAATGTAAAAATAATGTTTTGTAATATATAAGCATCTGCATGATGATTATGTCAATGAGGTAGAATTTAGAAAAGAAAATTTAGCCTGCTCTTTTTAAACTTCCATATAATAAAGTCTGATGTACTGTGAAACACTTCAGGGAAATCACTAGATGTCACTGACACAGGACTTCCGAAATTACAGTATAAACAGCATTGCTGGGCCCTGTGTTTAAACAGTAATCATATCCCAGCCTATTCAAAATCTGCTAAGCCTTCAAAAACAGTGCAAAATTCAAGAATCAAATGGGTCATTCTTCTGCCTCTCTAATAAACCTTAGGAAAGTGTCTGTGAATCAAACAAGACCTATGATAATACGTAAGCAAAGTCAGCTATAGGAAAATTGAAAACCTGAGGTTGTAGTTTTCCCACCAGCACTATCAGGAGCAAAAATATTCAAAGCCTCATAATACAGTTGCTTTGCTTTCACCCTTTGTTCACACGCTGGCTAGACTTAAGCCCATGCATAACACAATGACATTTATATTCTTTTCAATGTGTTAAAAAAAAAAAGAAAACACACCCTAGTATATAAAGCCAGAATTTGTAACCCAGAATATACAGAAGAGGCAGATTAAGTAAGCTAAGAAGAAGCTGCCAACTCTATATAGTCACTCTTCAATTGGATTTCTTGCTTTCAAGTGTTAGGCAACAGCAGTACAGTCACAAGGTATTAACCCAAAGTATTACAAGAACACTGATTAAAGGAGTCTGCTATCCATCAGAGTGTGCTGCATCTGACTACTATTAAACCTTAAGTAGAGATTAAAGCCATGAAAAACAGAATTTTGATGGGTTTCTACAAAGGAAAAGCTGAAAAGTTGTTGTTTGCTAATGGTCTTTTAATGTCAAAAGGGGAGGGTCGATGCTGAACCTGTAAGGAGGAAAACTTGGTTTCTAAACTTTAAAATGTAGGTAACTTAAGAGATCTGCCAAACTTGCTATGTGCTTACAATAAAACTATCATTTCTGTCACTGGAAAACTATTTGAAACGTAATTTACTGAAGTATTACACTAAAGTTATATTTATGCATTTGAGGGTTTTGTTTGGAGTGATGGTAATTTATGGAAAAACAATTCTAGGAGGCTAAAGGAAAGTTTTCACTGGTGAAATTGTATTACATAATTGTCAAAGATACAATAACTCAATATTCCATATATGTATAACTGTATGTACAATTTATGCATAGGAGTTTCAGCTTTTTAATCTAGGCAGTTTTTTCCTTAGTATCTGATTATTGTAGTATTAAACACAGTTTGGTATTGTTCCAAAAAGCTGCTCTAAGATGTAATTGCTGATAAGCTAATAGTGAGCTTGAAAAAAACTAAAGCTAAAGAGAAATAGCTCTGTGTTTGGTCTGCAAAACAGTCACGAGAGAAAAGGCTGACATTGTAAATTACAGACATGTCCAAGGTTAGGGGGCAGATTGATGAATGAGACACAGAGGATGAATTCTAGAGTTCTGGAGTGCTCTGATTGGAACACTCTGTAGAGGAGATCTCTTGTGTTGGTGAACACCTTGCTTCTTCATTACCATGCAAAGAAATCTTCTGCAATAAAACATAAGAAAGCACGTTACATAACTGTCAGACCAAAGGTCCATCTAGCCCACTAATTTGGGCAGTGTTCAGGAGTGGATGCTTAGGAACTGCAAATAATTTTTTGAAGCTTAAGGTTTTTAAATTAAAAATTGTGAGAGTAGCTGAGCATTGGCACAGGTTGCCCAGAGAGGTTGTGGAGTGTCCACCCTGGGAGATACTCTAAAGCTGCCTGGACCTGGTCCTGGGCTTGATGTGACCCTACTTGGACTAGATGACATCCAGAGATTCTTTTCAACCTCAACTATTCTGTGATTCTGTGAGGAAGGATACAACAAGAAACAAATATATGGTGATATTTCAATATATTTTTTCTACTCCAAGCAATCATTGGAATTAGAGGTTGCCTCTTTGTGGATGTTTACTTGGATTGAAATTTCTTCCTTAAATCTGTCCGAATTATTTTGAATAAAAAAGGGTCATACCAAAGACTCAGTCCTGTGGAGGCCATGTAAAGAAGCATTGACATGTGTCATGTGTAGGGGTCTATGTAGTAGGACCATCACTCGTATTCTGATATCCAGAAGAGAACTAGAAAACAGCTTTACTTTCTCATTCATATTTTAACTCTTTCCTTCCTCATAATGTAATCACACCTATCTTTACACAAAATTTCGCTGCAACGTAGTATTTTTTTAAGACTTCTCATGCTGCTGAAAAAGAGGACACACACCCCTTCCTCCATAATTCACTGTAACCTCTAGTTTTATTTGTTCATTTATTTTTAAATAACCATTTATTTTTTAATAAAGACTGCCTAGGTCCCACCCCAGCATTCCATTAGGAGGCAGTTGGATGTGGTCCTGGAAGCTGGGAATTGCTCCCAAGGTCATCCCAATTATGTACTAAAGTATGCAATTATGATTCACTGTGGCTTTGGAGGTGTTATTGCTAATATCAAAACAGCAGAGTTGAAGAAGAGCTATAAAGCCACAATGAAAGACACCTTGCACTTTAGTAAAGTTGCCCTGTAACTGGATTTTTTAGGAGAAAACATAATAAAATGTGTAAATTGAATTTTTCACAGTGCTTTTCTAAAAAAGGGCATGCACAAAGCAAAGTTGAAATTAACTCCACTATGTCTTTGTTGGGTTACTCCTTTGTATAGATACTTGGTAATGAAAAGAGCAATGATGTATATAAACAGATAGAGTTTACTTTCAGGAAACATTTAATCTTCTGAGAGCTATTTCACAAGCTATTCAAATGCTGTAAAAATGCAAAAGGAATTAATTCCTAAATCTCTTCCTGCCAACAATTTAGAGTGTATACTGCATAGTCTCTGCATCCAAAGATGAATACTGAAATAGGTTCAATAATTCCTTGAAATAAAAGGCATTTTTACTATCTTTCTAGTTATCATCAGTATTTTATCTTTTTTATTAGACAACACATTTATAGATATAACTAAAAATCTGTATTTTGCATTCTATTCACTTTTTGAAATCGGCAGTACCTGTTATATAAACATTAATGCTTTCACAACTCTCTTTTAAACACTTTCAGAAAGCTTAGATTTTTCATGGATTTAGTTTAATCTTCACATACACACACACACACACACACACACATATATGTACATATTATAAATATGATAATCTAACAAAAAAATCAGTATTCTTTCCATATACTGGAGACTAGAAGAAATGTAACAACTTCAAAAATCTACCAGTTTATCACTGTTTTGCTAAAGATTTTCTGGCTTTTACTGTGGCATATCCCCAAGGAAACAGAGTTCATAGGTCATCCAAGACCAAAAGTTCTCTCAGAATTAGAGGAACGCAATCAGCAACATGTTGAGAAATAAGTGACTGCAGCAAATCTTAAGTGAAATCTGAAGTGTACCACTTCAGAAACTTAATTTTATCCCTATTGTGATTATAAAAGTTTGACGTTAATTCTGTGAAAACTCTCTGAGAACTTAATAAATTAGCAGAATGAAACATGAGGAGTTGGCCTATGCTTGTGTTCTATACCTGTGGCCTATGCCTATGCCTCCCTTCTCCTAGTGGACTAACTCCAATTTCATGGATCTCATATATACAGATACATATATGTATTTAACAAAATCAGCAGTCAAGAGAAGAAACAATTTATGGGGATTTATTTCCTTAATCTTTTTCATTGTCAGCTTCTTTTTGTGCTTTTTCTGCTTGTTTGTGAAAATCATAATTTATAATTGCCTGACAGTCTGAAAATATAGCATGGAAGCTGAAATTATTGACTTAGTTTCATGTAAGTTACACAAAATATAGCAGACAGGGATTATAATTGCTATAGTTGTCACTGAACTGCTATTGCTGATCAGAGATCAGTACCTTACTTTCAGTCTTCCTACAGCACATTCTGCCATTGTCCTGCAATTGTCTCAGATAGCATAAATTAACATTGTTACATACAGTAGAACACTAGCCATGGGCACAGCAGAAATCAGGCCTCTCAGAATTACACAAGGAATATAATATCAATATAATGCAAACTGGCTCCAGATTCTAAAAGGCTCTAGGTCTTTTGAAGTGGTGTCTTCCTGTGTATGCCCCAATAATCAAATAGCATCTCACTAGTATTTCTTTAGGATGCAAAGACCACCACATTATGCATATTCCATTTTAATATTATCTGCATATGAGATAGGAATCTGGAAGATTTTCAGATTATTACTGGTTTTTTTCTGTTGTTACCCTGCATCAAAAAGATCAGCTAGCATTAGGGGTATAAGAAATTTTCTGTTGATGAATTCAGTTTCTCTTGCTTGCCCCACAACTTCATAACTGCATATGCTCCGAGCAAGGGCAAGCAAAACTTTGCAGTCATTCCTACACTCTCACTGAGGCAATTCCGATTTCTGCATGCAGGGACATTATCTTTGCAGATGCCCATCCCATTATTTCTAAAATAACAATTTCTGTCACTTCACATCCCCAGTAATCTGGGTATCAAAAAAAGATAGATAAAAAAGTGTCTTAAAAATAAGAATAAAATTTTACTTAATATTCAAGTTTTTTCTCAGTATGCTGTGGAGAATCAGCATGGAGAACATAGGTCAGGTATGATGTGCTGTAGCTGTTGAAATAAAATGTCCTGTGTGTCATGCACTCTGACAGCTTCATACTATATTGCTAAAATTTAGGTAAGAAATGGCAAAGTTAGATGTATCATCAAACTAGCTATTGTTTGTCAAGATAGGATGCTGTCTAGTCAGCATTGACAGGTTGTGCTACGCTTAGGTCAGCAGAATAATGTCTACCATTAAGCAAGAACAAAAATTATGTCTCTTCTATCAAAAGGGAGAATCCTGTGGCCAAAGCAAACTCTGGGCCCTTCTGACAACTAGCACAGTCTTTCTTTTGTGGCTTTGGTTTTAACCAGTTGATCTGTATCCTTCTTGGCAAAGTATTGGGCTGTATTGGTGATGTGATATTTTGTGTTATACAAGATAAGAAGAAACATGCAACTTCACACTCAATCTATAGTGCTGAATCAGCAATTTCTGTGTTTATGAATGCTTAATAGGGTCAGACAGCAAACTAATCATTATGGGCCTCCAGATGTAAGGGAGATAAAGTTTCTCAGCCTGATCAGCACATCTCTTCTCTGCTAAGAACAGTAAGCAGTCTATTTCCCCAGAATTTGTCCATCTCCCTCAGTTATGTTATTAATAGCTCAGGAATGACTGACTGATTCGAAAAGGTTTGTATACTCTTTACCAATGGCAAGAGACTGTCAAAGAGTGAGAGAATGTTATGTTTTGACCTAAATCCAGATTGTGCCAGCTCTAGGATATTTCCTTTGATTAGAAGTGTTTGGAAACAACTTAAGAACCCTTTCCATAAGCTTGATTGGGAAAACCTCTACTCTGTTCTGGTGAGACCCCACCTGGAGTATTGCATCCAGCTCTGGAGCACTCAGTACAAGAAACACATGGAACTGTTGGAGAGGGACAAGAGGAGGACTACAAAACTGATCAGAGAGGTGGAACACCTCTCCTATGAGGACAGGCTGAG
>NW_010198862.1:0-444 GCF_000695765.1 Mesitornis unicolor | reverse complement strand
GCATTCAGAAGAGCTCAGGAAGCACAGGATCATGTTGCTTACTTAACATTTTGCCTCCACTGACAACTTCGTCCAACTACACCTCTCAAAATAGCCCTAATTCACTTCAGTGCACATGGGGTTAAGAGGCTCAACAAGGGTCTGGGACAATTTCCTGGGACAAGTAAATGCCACTGTTACAATATAGATGTTATAGGTAGGATCTTGGTGGACTCAAAGAAACCATGTCCTGAGCAGCTCTGGAGAAGAGAAGGATCATGACCAGTGAAGGTGAGAACCAGGCGGTGCTTAGAGGAGCTGACTGAAGACTTCTGTGTGTTTGAGGTTCCCAAAAAGCAGCCAGAGCTCTCCTGATTGCAGCTCACAGCACTGAAGTGAAGCGCCAGGCTACTCTGAATTTTCCTCCCCAACACCTGAAGGGGCTCAGAGCTCAGGCAGCTCTGC
>NW_010198861.1:0-460 GCF_000695765.1 Mesitornis unicolor | reverse complement strand
CCCTGCAGACTTGATATGACTCCTACCATTTTGCTGACATTTACTTACCCAGTAGCAAAAAATTAACGTCTTTCTCAAGTATGTGATTGCTTCATTGTGCAAAAGTGGAAATATTTTTAGGAAATGAGAGTCCTGGTCAAAAATTGAAACTGAAAAATTTTGCCAGTTGTAAACAGCTTACTTAAGGAAAGAAGACAGGAAAAAGTGTCATGATATTTTTGGTAATATTATTTTTCCTAAGGGCATTAAACAGCAAAAACTGAAAAAATGAACAAACACTCCCCTCTCCTGTCCACTCACCATAGCTGTGGAGTGACTATTGCTTAAATGTTTGTAATGGCTGACAGCTGTGAGGAGGGATTGATGGTGTTGACGGGGTCGCAATCACGATGACAAAAAATCTGATCTACACAGTTGCAGATCAGCAGACACTTCTTTATTTGCAGCGCTGGGAAACACA
>NW_010198860.1:0-30846 GCF_000695765.1 Mesitornis unicolor | reverse complement strand
TCGCGGGCCACTCAGTGGCCGTCGATGCTTTAGGGGGCAGGAGGAGGAGGAGGGTTGTGGGTGGTTTTTTCCTGCTGTCTCTGGGAGAGGAAACCAAACCTCCCCTTTCTGGGTGTTAACTCTCCAGCCCCCATGGGTTGGGTTTCAAACCACGTTTCTTAGGACTCGTTCTTTTGTAATAATGGTTTGCACTGTTGTTTTTATGGGCCACTCAGTGGCCGTCGATGCTTTAGGGGGCAGGAGGAGGAGGAGGGTTGTGGGTGGTTTTTTCCTGCTGTCTCTGGGAGAGGAAACCAAACCTCCCCTTTCTGGGTGTTAACTCTCCAGCCCCCATGGGTTGGGTTTCAAACCACGTTTCTTAGGACTCGTTCTTTTGTAATAATGGTTTGCACTGTTGTTTTTATGAAGAGGTAAAGGCGACAAGCTGGGAACCAAAAAGGATGTGCTTGTAGGTTTTATTATTGTCTAAATGAAGTTGAATAATTAACCTGTTACACTTGATATTTTTGCAGATCAAAAGAAGGAGGAAACTATGCCCACAGAGGGAGAGAAATCTCCCGAGGCAGAGAATAACAACAATAATAATAAAAAAGGGAAAACTGGAGGCTCACAGGTAAAGCACACACCCCCGAATAGGGAAGTGCCCAAGCTATTAGCATTTAAAATGAAACATTCAGCTAACAGCATTTCCTGCTCAGGGCATCTTTCTTTGGGTTGGATGAAACATAGTGGGTTGGTTGCAATATTTTTGCTGCCTGGACATATTTTTTGGTTGCATTTTGTAGTGAACAGCTGCTTACTACGTAATAGAAGTGCTTTTTAAATTTTTCTTTATTTTAAAGGGTTGGGGGGAAACTGGATTGAGGATGTGGTTGAGGTCCTGGCTGTCACGTACCCATTGATAATTGGGGGCTTTATGTTTAAAGATTATTTGCAGAAATATATACTTCCTTGTTCAGAGCTGTATCATCAGTCTCTGTGTAGAAGCAGGTTTTTTTGTCTGCTTCCTGTGTAAACCTTAATGCTTAACTTCTGATGGTTCATTCTCATGCTCTTCTGAATCTGTTCTGTTTCCTTTCTTTATGGATAGGATTCTCAGCCTTCGCCTCTTGCTTTGCTAGCAGCCACTTGCAGCAAAATAGGAACTCCTGGTGAGAATCAAGGAACTGGACAGCAGCAGATTATTATAGATCCAAATCAAGGTTTGGTGCAGCTTCAGAGTCAGCCACAACAGTTAGAATTGGTAACAAGTCAGCTTGCTGGAAACGCTTGGCAGCTTGTTGCCACTGCTCCTCCTGCTTCAAAAGAAAACAGTGTTGCTCAACAAGGATCTTCTGCTGCCTCTAGTGCAGCAAGTCCCTCCAGCAGTAACAATGGAAGTACGTCCCCTTCAAAAACCAAATCAAGCAATTCTTCTGCAACAAGCCCTGGACAATTTCAAGTCATTCAAGTACAAAATCCAAGTGGTAGTGTCCAATACCAAGTGATCCCACAGATTCAGACAACAGAAGGTCAACAACTTCAAATCAATCCATCTAATACTACTGGTCTTCAAGACATACAGGGTCAAATTCAGCTCATTCCTGCAGGGAATAATCAAGCTATCCTCACAGCTGCAAATAGGACAGCTTCGGGGAACGTTATTGCTCAAAACCTAGCAAATCAGACAGTTCCAGTCCAAATTAGGCCTGGTGTTTCCATACCACTGCAACTGCAGACTATTCCTGGTACTCAGGCACAAGTTGTAACAACATTACCTATAAACATTGGTGGGGTAACCCTGGCATTGCCTGTGATAAACAACGTGGCAGCTGGAGGAGGCTCGGGTCAAGTTGGCCAGTCTACTGAGGCTGGAGTTTCCAATGGAAATCAGCTAGCATCTACGCCTGTGACTTCTGCCTCTGTTAGTACGATGCCGGAGTCTCCTTCCTCATCTTCCACCTCTACAACCACTGCCTCAACATCTCTAACCAGCAGTGACACACTAGTGAGCTCTGCAGAAACAGGCCAGTACACAAGCACAGCAGGCAGCAGTTCAGAGCAGGCACCTGAAGAACCTCAGACGACTGCTACAGACTCTGAAGCCCAGAGTTCCAGTCAGCTTCAGTCCAATGGACTACAGAATGTCCAGGATCAGTCTGGTTCCCTTCAGCAGGTCCAAATTGTCGGTCAGCCTATCCTACAGCAGATCCAGATCCAGCAGCCTCAACAGCAGATTATTCAGGCCATTCCTCCACAGTCATTTCAGCTACAGTCAGGGCAGACTATACAGACCATCCAGCAACAGCCTTTGCAGAATGTTCAGCTGCAGGCAGTGAGTCCAACTCAGGTGCTCATCAGGGCTCCGACTTTAACACCATCCGGGCAGATCAGCTGGCAAACTGTACAGGTTCAGAATCTGCAAAGCCTTTCGAATCTGCAAGTTCAAAATGCTGGGTTACCCCAACAGCTAACCATTACCCCTGTGTCTTCAAGTGGTGGCACAACCATTGCCCAGATTGCACCGGTGGCTGTTGCTGGTACCCCCATCGCTCTGAACGCTGCCCAGCTTGCTTCAGTACCTAATCTTCAAACAGTAAGTGTTGCCAACCTGGGTGCTGCAGGTGTTCAAGTTCAAGGAGTTCCTGTTACCATTACCAGTGTTGCGGGTAAGTGGCCTGACAAAGTTTTGGGTTTGTTTTGTTTGGATTTTTTAATCTTTTCAAGAATACCAGACAGTTTTAAAATAATACTTTTTTCAGGATTTTCTGTAATAAATGTTAAACCCGTAACTGAGGAAACACATACTTATCACTAAAATTCCATTTTTAAAATAGCCGAAACTTCCTCTAAACGTTAAGCTAACCAGTTGCGTCAATTGAAATGAAACTGTTTGTATTGGATGAACTATCCTTAAATAATCCTTATTAAAACTCATAGGTTTCAGGAGTGAACATGAGAATTTACTGTTAGAGCATTGATATGTTTAAAGAAGAACAAAAAGCTTTTTCCAACCAGGCAGCATTCCTAATCTCTGCATTCAGGATGTAGGATGAGGAAAGTGACAGGGTGTGAACTGGGATACCTTGTGTTACTGCAGGCATTTGTATGGAACTATTTGTTGTATTCTGCATTTGCTCCTGAATTTGTTCCCTTAAAACTTGTAGGGAACTTGCACACAGCATGGTTCCTGTGACTTGTCTTTTTAAAAAAATTAAAACAACTGGTAACTGTACCTCAGTACTTGCTGATGAACTTTTGATATACATTATGAAATGCCTGTTTGGTTATGCTGGTCTAATAGTTGGGAAAGGAGTTATTAAAAGGCTCTGGGCTGGATAACAAAGCTTGGTTCTGAAGTAAATTCTGTGTAAGGTCTCTGCAGTATCCCATAAGGGCAACTCTATATGTAAAATTTGCAAACTTAACCTTTCAGATAAACGTTGATTTAGGGGTTCTCTCTGCCAGTTTGATAACTGTGTACATTAGCTTGGTTTTATTTTATACATGTAAAAGTAATCTGCTGTAGTAATTACAATAAACTCATTGTCTTAACAGCAACCTGACTATAGACACAGTTTATTAGTATAAAACTGTAATAAAAACCCTCATGTTTAAATGCTGTCCAATCTGCATAGACAAATGTTAGTATCGTCTTGATTCTGTGTGGGTTTTTTTATATAATACTATGTTAATATGGGAAATGTTTAACTAGGCAAAGGATTGTTCCCTTTATTTGTAACATTTTTTTAAGAGACTACGTATAGTTTGATAATAAGAAATTTGCCACCGGCTGAATTTCATCTGCTGTGGTACTATTCAGCACTTGATAGCATGTTGAAATACTAAGAGCTGGGTTGGGTGCACTAAACCTGGCTTACTTAAGGAGAGTTACAGAAGCATTGATCTGGGTAATCAGAATTAAAATATTGACTTTATGTTTAGCTGTAATAGTTCAAAATAGAAGTTTCAGCTAGCAGGAGCTGGGCAGCTGCTACAGTATCTTGCAGTCCAATTTGCCTCAGAAAAACTTTTTCTTGATGGGAAGGTGCTGGTTGACTACTGTTGTTAAGCAGAAGTTCCTGCTTTGGTGGGAGACTCTTCATAGGAAGCCTGCTTTGGGAACAGCCTAGATCTGAGGGTGCAGGTAGAAGCGTCTGTATGCAGTTTTCTTCTTGGCTGCTAATGGTGTACAACGGTTTAGTACACACTGATAGGTATTAGAACAAGAGATTCTGAATATCATTTTGCTCTGTTATATTAACTGCACCTCTGCTCTCATGTGATGCCCTTTGGAAAATAAAGCGATTGCAATTTGTAACTGAGGATGAAAAAAGGGGAATGAGTCACAGGTGTGGTCCTGAAGAAGCCAAGCCTTAGTCATACAGGGTTCATATGTTAACTCAACTTAAGCTTTGTTGTGGCCATTGAATTCCCTTCCACCTCCTCCCTCTGTGCCCCCCCACCTCCACCCCTCATAGGCCTTACAGCTGTTTCCGTACCACTTTTATTTCTGTGCTAGCAGCAGTGAATCCTCCAGCCTTTTCTCCATTCCTTTGTATGTAAGGTACTATTTCTGTTCCCCAAGGCTTGAGGTTATGGTGAAAGAACAAACTTTGGGAATATGAGAGATTAGTTATAATTTCCTTCTCTTACTCATCTCTCCCCTCCTGTGAAACTTCTTGATGCTACACTCCAGGAATGGGAGATGTGGTAGCATAGAAAGAAGAGTGAAGAGTGTGATGTGCAGTCCTTAATGATATATTAAGTATTCAAGGAAAGAATGGTTATGAAATAGAAAATTACGAACATACTAAAATCGAAATTTTGCATGCCACTTATAAGGAATAAGCTGTCTTGATCAGAGCTATTAACTTCTCAGATTTGCTGCTTTATATTTGATTTTTTTTTTGCTACTATTGTTACAGGAAACCTTTTAAAAATAAACTGCTCTGTTACCTCAACATCTGCAGAATGATATTTCCATTCTTTTTTTGCAGTACCTAAGCTTGTCTGTGTGAACTCTTTTCTACATTAATCGAACTCTCCAGAAGTGGATCATTCACTACAAATGAGCAGTAGTAGGTGTTAGAAATGAGCCGTATGGAGGATGTCCAGAAAGTGTCAGGGAAAAGACTGAGTGAAGGACTCATATGGTGCATTGATTAAGGTACTCTAACTTTGTCAGGAAACAAAAAGTTACTTTGGCCTTCAACCAAGCCAAACCAATCAAGCCAGCTGAGTTTCAGGGGGAAAAAAAATCACAATAAGTACATGTATTAAATACCTGCTCTTTTAATTGTATTGTATTTCTGTTTCATGAACATTGATTTTCTTAGTTGTTTCTACAATGGGGTAGTTTAGGTTTAGGTAGTTTTTCAGTAGTAAATGGGCTAGTAAAGCAATAGAACTCTAAATAAATAAATATTCTTAGCTTAAAATTGTTATGGAAATGCTAAGCTATAGCACTATTCCGGGAAAGATTTTGTTTGGTTTTGGGGTATTTTGTTGTTGGTTGTTTTTTGTTTTTTTCCTTTTGTCAAGTGGATTCTAAATTCCAAAAGAGACAAATTTCACATTGGGAAGAAAATATATTAAAATCTTTAAGTAGATAGTATATTTTGGCCTGCTTTTTATAACTTTTGTTACCTGAAGTCTCTGGTCCCAAGGTATGCAGGCTCTACTGTAAACCAAGCAAGATGAAGACGTGTATGTCAGTGCTTTTGCTGTGCTTTTCAGTTAAGTACTCTAACATTGCTCTTGGTAAGTAGCACACTTTCGATTGTAGTTTTTGTGTGGTCAAAAAGCAGGGCAGAGCATTGTTATTATTAATGACATAATGGGATTGAGTGCACCCTCAGCAAGTTTGCAGATGACACCAAGCTGAGTGGTGCAGTTGGTGCACTTGAAGGATGGGATGCCAGAGGGACCTTGACAAGCTTGAGAAGTGGGCCAGTGTGAACCTCATGAAATGCCAACAAGGCCAAGTTCGAGGTCCTGCACCTGTGTTGGGGCAACCTCTGGTATCAATACAGGTTGGAGGATGAAGGGGTTGAGAGCAGCCCTGCAGAGAAAGACTTGGGGATATTGGTAGGTGAAAAATGGGATATGAGCTGGCAATGTGCAGGTGCAGCCCAGAAAGCCAACCATATCCTGGGCTGCATAAAGAGTGGCCAGCAGATTGAGGGATGTAATTCTTTCCCTCTTCTCCCTTCTGTAGTACTGTGTCCGGTTCTGGGGGCCCCAACATAAAAAAGGGCTGGAACACGTGCCCTGTGAAGAAAGGCTGAGAGAATTGGGGTTGCTCAGACTAGTGAAGAGAAGGCTCTGGGGACACCTTATTGCAGCCTTTCAGTATACAAAGGGAGCTCATAAGAAAGTCTGAGAGAGACTTGTTACCAAGGCCTTCATGTAGTCACAGGGCAAGGGGCAGTAGTTTTAAACTGAAAAAGAGTAGGTTTAGATTGAACATAAGAGAGAAATTCTTTACTGTGAAGGTGGTGATATGCTAGAACAGGTTGCCCAGAGAAGCTGTGGATGCCCCATCCCTGGGTTGGCCAGGTTGGGTGGGGCTTTGAGCAACCTGATGTGGTGGATGATGACCCTGCCCATGGCAAAGAGGTTGGAACTAGATGATTTTTAAAGGTCCCTTCTGACCCAAAACATTCTATGGTTCTGTGAATATGAGTCAAAGTTGTTTCTGACCTTGTCTGATGCTGACTGCAGGTGAGGCATACAAGAAAAATCTACTCGGATTCTTTTCCCACCATTCAGTGATCTGCAGCTCATCTCTTTCTGAGCCAGAAGTGGGATTTTTTTATATATGTTTAATAATCCTTGATGAATGTCTTCTGTGAATTTGTCCTTTTTTGAGTCTGTGTAAATTTTTTACATGTTCAATACTTGTCTGCAATAAGTTGTCTTAATTATTGTGTAAGACACATTTTTAGTTTAATTTTTCATAATACAAGAATTTGAGAACATTAAATACCTGATTTGGCCTTATGCCACTAATGGTCTTCTATAATCTCTATCACATATACTGGTTATTGAGAGAGAGAAAGTTGTTTAGGCTGGAGTCCTAGAATACTACTTTTGTGTTGCTGAATGAAAGGGTTACCTCTGTGTGTCCTTGCTCATGTTACTGTAATAGTGAGTATGTGTAGAAGCAGAACTCGGTGGGTGTGTAGCTAAGGAGGGAGGAATGCCCATAGGAGGTAACAAGGTAAAAAGGGTTTAAAGTAGCCACAGTAGGTACAAGCAAACTGGCAAGTATAAATAGGAAGGGTGGAAGTTGAAGGAGCTGAAGGATGGTGGTTGCATGATTTTTTAAAATAATATCCAGTGTTTCCCTGGATGTTTATTGGTGAGCAAGTTGCAGCAAATACATTGAAAGAAACAAGCTACAAGCTGTGGAACCTGCAGTAAAAAGATAAGTACAAAGAACTGAGTTATTTTCCACAAAACCAGAAAAAATGCAGGAGTGGTTTTTAGTTTTTTTTACTTCCAAGTGTGTAATTTGGCATTCTGAGGGTGTAGCTGGGAGGAGTACAGAAATTTAGCATACTTTTTCCAAAGTCATGAAAGGTCACAACTGTTCTCAGGTTGCCTTGAGCTGAGAATTGTTGCAGAACCACAGTGTTCTAAATAATACAGCACTGGCATCTTTTTCAAAAGCTTCAGAGTAATTATGGGAGAAGCATTTAGTTTCTAATGGCAAAATTGCTTTGGTTGTGGGGTTTTCCTTAAACTGAAATTAAAAATAGTGGCAAAAACAGATTAACAACCTATGCTGGTGAAAACAAACATTTGTCTTGGTGATGGTATCTTTAAGTATCAGTGTACTGTTCCTGAACTTGAGGCATAACGAATGCACAATCAACCTGTTCAGCTAAATTGCCTATGGAGAATCACCTGGTAAAAATGCTTCAGTAAAACAAGCCTTTTCTGCCTGACCTGTGAGTAGCAAGGCATGACTTCATCATGACTTCTAGGTAAAGTGGAAAGGGAAAGCATTTCAAGTACCAACTTTGCTCGTAATTGTGAAGTGAAATGGGTTCTAATGAGCTGTTTCTATGCTCTTGAGGTCTAAGAATTAAATGCAAGTTCTTAAATATTCCAAGAAATACTAAAACTGTTTCCCTGTTAGAGTATGTGGTCTTGTAAAAATGTTTCATCAATATAGGCGTGCTGTCTGGAATATCAACTTTTGTAATCTCTCTCATTCCTTATTGTCAGAAATTAGAGCATATAGAGAAAGAAATTAATCAACTGTTCAGAAAATGTCCAATAAGCAAACTGAGTGATATTGCACATCTTCATCAGCCTGTTTTGGTTTGGTTGGTTGTTTTTGTTTGTTTTTTTTAAGGATGCTTAGATACCCACTAGGCCAACCTTCTTGTTCTTCCATTAGCACCTGGGGTGAGGAGCCACAAGAAGCATATTCAAAATCTGATTTCAGTAGCTTCTTCAGTGTAAATTAAATTACAGAGTATTTAGCTTTGTATGATTTTGGTACTGGTAGATAAGATAAATAAATTCTGACTGGTTTAATATATTAAAAATGTTTAATGGCAATATCTAGCTATATATGGATGTCATGTTCTAAGGGGAATGTTAATTTCAAATAATGTTTTTATTGAAAAATAACTACGTGTTTCAATGGCCAGTTATTTTAATGGACAATTTAGTTAATGCTGCTTTAGTTACATGCTGTAGCATAGTCACTTTGTAAGTAGTCAGAACTGCACAACAGAATGTAATTTTTTTTAATGACTATTTTGTTCATCACAACACTTTCACCAAAACAGACTCTTGAGAAACATAGCATCTCAGCACACACTTAGGTTAGTTTGAGCTATAGTTGCATGGATTTCTATATGTATGGTTTCAAGTGATGTTTAGTATTATTATAGTGGTTAACAGTCATATACTTTAATCAGTTGGTTATTGGTAAAGCATGCATAATTACTCTTAATAGATTGGCAAATTAATATCATTTTACTGTAAAGAGAAAATGATCACTTAATATCCTTCTTGGATAGTTCACCAAAATGAACTTGACGTACGTGTCAGGTCCAAGTCTGACTTTCCTCATTTCTAGAGTAGTTTCAAGTGATGTGGCCATTTTACCCTTGAGCAAAATACTGAAGTCTAAGAAACAGGGGTCTTGCTTGTCTTCGTACTTCATAAGGAAGTAACTCTGACTAAAACACCAAGTTCTTCAATTTGTTCTGAACCAAAAATGAAGACCAGATAAGATTAAGCATACCATTTCTTAGGGATAATAATGTTGCAAAAGAAGATGGCAGAACTTCTAAGGGTTTGGATTTCAGATTTACATGGACCTTCTTTCGTGATTCTGTAATATGTAGCTTTGTTGGTCCTTGCCTGCTGAGGGCTGTAACAAACTTAGTTTTTACATCCTTAATTAGTTTTTGTATTGGCTAGCCTATCTACCTATAGGCTGTTATAAAACCAAGGCTTGTGTCTCGTGTTTAGCCTTACTGTAAAAGGCCTTTAAAAATGTTTATGGATCTTGTTGTTCCTGAGAATAACTTTTAATCACCTTGCCAGTGTTGTTTTTTTTAAAATTCTGAATAAATTCCCAACTGCTATGCAAATTAACCTTCTTTTAAAGCTGGCTATCTTCCTTTCTGTTGAAAGAATTTTGCATTTTCCATGTATGTACCTATTAAGTAATCCCTCCTGTGGATAGAGGCATATTTATCTTTATTTTGACCAATATGAAGATAACATTTCATGCAGCCAAAGTGTTTGCTTCAAGGACACTTATGAACCTTCTAGTCAAGTGTAAAATACGTAAGCTAGCTAAACTGTAGTCAAAAACCACAGAAAACCTAACCAAAAAAACCCCCACCCCTCCTCCCAAAAAAACAGAGAGAGTACTGGAAACTTAGCTTAGATTTTTTTCTTGTCAGCTTCCTTTTGTCCTTTCAAAATGAAGCTATTTCCATTTCCATGGTAATACACAGAAATTGAACTGAGATGTTAAAAAACACACTTCCCGAGACCAGTATTTTAGTTTCCATGTGGCAGAAGTGTGTAAGATATAATTTTTTTTTTATTTTTGTTGCAGCTTGTCAGACATTGAGGTTCTCTAGTCAGACTGTAAAGGCTAACAGTCAAAAAGTTTCTTTCTAGTCCTATCCCTATTTCAGAGTTAAGTGGAAGAGTTGGTCAAAAGAACTGGGCTATGTTCTGTTGTGGCTATAAACTGCACAATAAGCCTGAGAGTTGGAGCATGGTGATAGGGTAAAGGGAGATTTTCCGTAAAAGAAAACTTAAAAACCTTCAATTTCTTAGATCTACTACTGGTTTCCACACAGTGCATCTGACATTCTGCAACATAGTTGGTACTTATGTTTTCAGTTATTGATTTGCTCTGAGGTTCAGTACACAGGGAACTACTTGTGCTTATCTACAGAGAAGTGTTCTTGAATGCTTATCCCAAATACACTTTTCTTTTTGATTGTTTTTTTTCAATGACAATGAAAATAAGGGTTTTTTTGGAAAGGTCTTTTGCCTTAGCAGTAGTATAACAAGTTATTTTTCTGATTCCAACTCTTTCTTTAGAATACCTAATAAAGTAACCATATCTTATTCCGGTTTGAAATCACAGCATCCAGAACCACCAGAGGCATTGCTTTGTTTTGGCTGAAACTTCTACTTGGTTTTGCAAAACTAAATTTTTTGAAACTGTAGCTTTGTGTCTTTTGTTGATTTTTTTTTTTATGTTGTTTCTGTATAGGTCTGTGTTGTATTTATGGTAGCTCTTTCCTGTGTTTAATAAAGTCATAAAAAGAAAACTGGCTTTCAGTTTAATGAAAGGTATACTACCAGCTGGGAAAACAACTTTTCTCTCTCAAAGTACTAAAGTGACTTCAGGTTGTCCTAAAACACTTGAGACTCTAAAACAGTAAAGCTTTACATTTTTGAAGTCATTGAAGTACCTGCATGAAACTTCTTGAGCATTGTTTTGTCTTTGTGTTGCCAATAAGATTCTTGCACAAAATGAAGAAGACTTTAGCTTGAAAAAGCTAAATACAATGAAAATTGTATTTAAAACCCTCAAACTGAATTTTTACTGCCTTACATCTCATGCTTTTAAGTGATATTTTTCACAGAAGTTAAGCATAATTATGATGCTATTCAGTAACTTTTTAACACACCAAGACATTTGACATAGGAAGTTTTGGGAGGAGTTCTTACAAATCTTGTCAAAGTTGGCAACAGGAGAAAGATCAAAACTTGCTGCAATGTCTCTGTATGAGGCAGAAAATACAGATGTCTAGTTGGTGCTGCAGTTTGCACTGGAAACTTGCTGCTTGTAATAGCATCTGGACACAATGCTATGCTCTGATATTACAGATTTCCTGTAGTAATTGGGTGGATGCAATTCCCATCTCTACAGGATGTGTAGGTTCCTTGCATCTTCCCTTGTACTGTTTCTGTTCTGGGGAATTCCTCCTCTGTCATGTGTTGTTTCTTTCTAAATCTTTATAAACCACTACTTCAGGGCAGAATTGTTTGCATACCATTTAAGTAGCATGGAATGGCATCGTCCTCTGTGTAAATACTGAAAGTCAGTGTTGTCTTCACATATATTTGATTTTAAGATATGATTTGCATTTCAGTCTTCAGCGTGAGACCTCCTTTCTAGTAGATTTTGCTAGGAAACGTGATTTCTCCCTTAAAACTATTGCCACATACTTAAAAACTTTTAAATCTTGGTTATATCTTAAAGTATTCTATTTAGTTATACATGTATATACATATATAGTATTATAAACAATAAATATATGTAAATACATAAGAATTTCTTATTATAAATCATCTGTATGTCATTGTGGAAAAGGAATGTTAGCGTAAAGGGTGCCTGCAAGCTGACTGTCGTTAGTATATGCCGGGGAAGGGAAGATGAGAAACCTCTTCCTCCATTGCTTTGCAGCAGTAAGTTGTTGAATGAGTGAGTTACTGCATCAGCTTTGATGCTTGTAGAGCTTTGGAACTCTGCAGACTGTGATTAATTTTACTTAGCAGTCCTGTAGTAGCATACATTGAATTATGGATATCAGTTGCAACCCTCTCTTTCATTTTTAGAATATGCATTTGAACAATTTTATTTTTTTAAATGTTTTTTTGGTAACTTTAGCCACTCCAGCTCTAGGTACATTTTTCAAAGTGTTTCTCAGATGGCAGTAAGTTGCATGTTTCTGAAAGAACTGTCATTAATGCTATCATCTTTTTGACTGCTGAATGCTGGTCGCAACAGGTACAGCAGTAACAGAAAATCTATACAAATTTTTCTGGGTAACTAAGTACCAGAAACTAGAAGTGTCCTTTCCTTAGTCTTAAATTTCTCTTCTTTCTGAGATCTATTTTTCTAAAGCTTGATTCTCATGATTTCTGTGAATGATTGAAGTTAAGTCCTTTTCTCCCCTTTCTGCCGTTTGCCTCAAAGAGTAGTTTTTCATGCTTGCTAATTCAGGTGAACAAGAATAGGAATGCAGGTGCTGTACCGTGCATCAGCTTTCTTTAATCATTCAGGTGGTGTTATGGGAGTTATTATTTTGCAAATTAAGTTTGAAGCCTAAAATTTATTTATATGTATATATATATTTCTTGGATGAATGTGTTATAGATTCATGTATACAGGAAAGTGTAAACGAGTTGTAACTGCTAAGAAGCAATTTTACTGCAAAATTGGAAAGCAGAGTAAGTGATGCTGAAGAACAAATATCCTTTATCTCAATAATCCTGTATCTTGTGATAATAAGGAATGCATTTACTTAACTGCTTCAATGGGGAAGATTAGTAGCTAAAACCATGCAGGTTCTTGTATTTGAGAAGCTTTAAAAATTTCTATAATATTATTCTTAATTACATTCAGTCATAATCATATATGCAATATTGCAGTGAGAGTCTGATTGCACTTGATTTGCAAAATGAATACTGTAGCAGGTTGCCTTGTTTGCATGTTGTCCTGTGGCCAAATAAATGGTTACTATCCAATAGAGGAAAGAACTTAGACGTGAGAGAAGCTTAAATGCAGTGGAGTCACTGGTAACAGTGTTCTTTGGTGTACTAACATTTTATTGTAATTTAATGTTGTAACTTGACAGCATGTAAAATAAAGTTCAGTCATATGCAAGTTCAGTGATTATTGTGTTAAAAATGTTTCACGATTTCAGAAAATTGCTATTAAAGAAATCATGGGAACTTGGAAAAACTTTTTAGCTTCTAAAAGCAGGTGTAAATGTGCAGTGAGTGCTTTAACAACTCATACAGAATGACATAGATGAAGTGTGACTTTGCTCCCTCATGTAATGGTTTGTTTAGACCTCATTCTGAACTCTGTGTTGAAACATGAGAGCTCTTGTTACTGAAAGGTTTGATTATGAATGGTGAAGTACAGTGATATCAGGTATTGTGGTTTGGAGTATGTTCAGGAAGAAGTAATGTCCATGATTTTGTGATTGTTGCAGAATTTCTGGGATGCTTTAGATGGTATTTTAATGCCACTAGTAAGAAGTCGTATAGATTATTTTTAATGGGTCTTTTTTTCTCCATCTAGAAAGCGTGAGGAGATTCCCGTATGGATAACATTATCTTAGTCACCTGTTTTCGGAATAAGCAGGGTTTGTTTCAAACAAAATGCTACTTTGTATCTATATCCTTTATATTGAAAAATTCTAATTTTTATAAACTTACAGAAGTTGCCCCAATTTGATTTTGTAGGATGCTGACAAGGTCATATCAACAGTTAAGTTTTCTCAGTATCTTCTCTTCAGTAAACTTGATTTGAGAAATAATGAACTTCCTTTGAGAAATAATGAACTTCCTTTATCTTCCCTTAATAAGTATAAAGGACGTAAAGGTTAAAGCCCTTAGTGATCCATAGTGGATCACTAGTTGTATATAATTTAAAAAAATCAAAATCCCATACAGCTCAAGACTAGAGCAGACTCACTTTGAGATTTAGACCAGGACATGTTCTGTCAGTTGTGTTGTGAAAAATTTCTGATTTTTCTTCAACATAAAAGATTTTCCAATGAAAATTAAGTTCAGTCAAGGAACACTATTGAACTTTCCACTATTTTCTGATAACTGTGTAAATCTCTGGCAGAGCATATTTATCAGATGTGTTCTTCCTTCAGTTACTCTTTTACCTTAAAAAGCAGAGATTTGCTTATTGAATATTGTGGTCTGGTTCTTTAAATAAGGCTATTTGTCTGATATTTTGAGAGTTTCAGAACCTTCTGTTCTGAATTTAGTAAGTGGAATACAAGGGAAGGGAGTTTAAAATAGTAACTCTGTGAGATTAATTTAAAGAAGCAAATCAACATTCACATTAGAAAATGTAATAACTTTGTTAATGCAATCTAAAGAGTAGTCATTTAATTACTGTAACTGAAACCATATGGATAATGTAATTGTCTGCTGAGCAACCTTACTTCTGTCATTTTCTCTTTTGTATTTTCATTATCACCTTTACAGTTATTGTGAAGAATTTCTACTCAAATGTATCACTATATTATGTTTAATAAATAGATTAAGGTTGTAGCTCAGTAGCGTGTATCCTATACTCCAGGGTGCGTATGGCCCTTACATGGGGGAGGGAAGGTTCGGGTAAAGTGTGTGTCAGTAGCAGTACTCAATATACTGAAGAAGTATTAGAAGACCCTTATGTGTTTGTTCATGTCATGACTTTGAGACTGAAAGTTGGCTCATGTTGAATCAGCACAATATTTCAGATTTTTAAAAATACTGTCCTCCTTAGAGTTCAAGTTTCTCAATTCACATCTTACTTGGAAAGCCTTGGTCTGGCATCCTGTGGCGAAGTTGCATTGAAACTTTATTATCAATTCAAGAAAATCGGAGAGAAAGATAAAATTGAGAGAAAATTACTCTCTTCAGCTGTGTTCTGACTTTAGGTCCTAGGGTTTTTTTTACTCAAATAGGACTTTGTGACATGGATGGAGTCATCCCTCTAACAGACTGTAATGAGAGAGGATACTTCTTATTTATGTACTTGAAAACTTGACTGATAGTGAAAATAGCGTAAGAGGCTGCAGTAGGTGTGGCCATCATATCTGTTACTCTTTAAGTTTTGCAGTGACCATTCATAGACTCATCATTTATAGTGCTGATCTGTGAATTAAAAGAGTCTACACCTTGGGTATAGTTTGTGCTCTGAGAAAGACTACAATCTGGGCAAGTTCTTCCTGTTAATTTATTTACCTTTGGCTAACCAAAAACTGCAGCTGGTTTTCAACATAAGCAATCACATTATAACGTTAAGATGAGCGTTAGATACCACCAAAAAAATCAGTCATTTTTGTCTCTGAATATTCATGGCACTTAGTCAGCACTTCAGGTGCTTAACAGCCTGACAAGGAGTTGCCCCTGGCCTAGCACTTTCTTTGGAAGCTCTTGTGTCCTCTTCTGCCATTGTTAGACCCAAGTACTAGATAATACTACTTCCATTTATACCACAATGTTGTTCTTACCCTATCATATTTTCCCTCAAGGATTCTAATGAGTACTTTTCTTTCCTATTAGAATGTGGGAAATTAATTTATTTCCAGTACATTGCTATTCTGTAAAGAAAGACTTTGTTGTATCCTAGACACATGAAGACTGCACTCGAGATTAAGCCTGTAATTCTTTTTATATACTTCCTCTGCTGCAAAGAACAGATCTTTCTTAGATTTGTTTGTCTTACTATCTATCTGTCCAACAGCAAGTGGGATTCAAACATTATCTCTTCTGGGTTTGTCAGTGTTCTGTAGTCAGCATCTGTCAGTATTTGTGGCCTGGTTAAGAAAACAAGGCATTTATGTTTATTCGTATCTAGGCAGATCAGGTGCAAGTTCCAGATGGAAACCAAGAGAGATAACTGGGAAAACTTGATCAGTGCTTCTAATGAAAATAACTTGGTGCTGACCTAGGCACAAGACAGATTTATTGTTTCCTGTAGCCAACATTGCCTTGTTAGAGGACAGTTGAGTCACTTTGAGAGGTTTTCTGTATATCCTGTTCTTTAGTCCTAACCTATCTGCATGTATGTGGTGAGTGTTAGGTTTCATCTATGGCTGTTGTCATAGTGTTATACAACATAGCCTGTCCAATCATGTATTGCTTCTCAGCAGTCATATGAATGAAGTAGGTATTATCCCATGATGTGTTGTATATGAACTCATGTGGTAGCTAGGCAGCTTAGACTTTAGAGAGAGCGTCTCCTCTGTCTTATCTCCATTGATGGTGACTGTTATGGTTGCTTGAGAAGTAAGTTGGAGTACCCATCTGAATCCTTCTCAATCATGTTACCTCCCAGGGATTTCTAAGTTTTAAATACTTTCAGTACTAAGGACTTTAATGTCTTAAAATATTAGTCTATTCTAAGGAGTTCTGGTTGGTCATTGCACTCTCAATAAGTAAGTAGTATTTCCTCTTCCCATTTGTGTGAAGGCACTGAATTTCTTAAAATTGTAACATCTAATGTTGTTTTGGCCTATTCCTGTTACTGGCAGGACTGACATCCAGTGTTGTCAGATTGCAACTAGAAGTCACATCTCTCCATCAGATTTAGCTTGTCACATTATTTTCTTAGACTATATAGTACTAACTTTTAAAGCAAACATTATATTATGCTGCTCCTCAAGAAACTACACTTCTTATCTATACTGGAGTAGTCTTCATTTTGCTTTAATATAAAGACAGTAATGCTGATTTCCTTTGATCAAGAAAACCAATGATATCAATGAGCTTATGCAATGAAACTGAATTCTTAATTCAAGTCAATCTTAAAATTCCAGTTGATACAATCAAGGTGCTTTTTCAGTCTTTGTGAAAACATATCCCCTTCTGCAAAACAAAATCAGACTCATAGAATACCTCTATCTTGGAAGGGACCCATAAGGATCATTGAGTCCAACTCCCTGGTCCTTGCAGTACTACCTGAAACTAAATCATGTGACTAAGAGCATCATCAAAAAGTCCCCTGGACTCTGACAGGCTTGGTGCTATGACCACTTCACTGGGGGGCCTCTTCCAGTAACCAATGACCCTCAGTGAAGAACCTTTTCCTGATGTTCAACCTGAACTTCTCTGACACAGCTTCATTCCATCTCCTTGTGTCCTGTTGCTGGTCACCAGAGAGAGATCAGCACCTCCCCCTCCACTGCCTCCCAGGAGGAACTTGTAGACTGCAATGAGGTCACCCCTCAGCCTTCTCTTCTCCAAGCTGAGCAAGCCAAGTGATCTCAGCTGCTCCTTGTTAGTCTTGCCCTCAAGACCTTTCACCATCTTTCTTCTTATACTGAAGTGCCCAAAACTGCACACAGTACTCAAGGTGGGGCCACACAAGTGCAGCGTAGAGTGGGACAGTCACCTCCTTCATCCGGCTACCTATGCTGTGCTGGATGGTCTCCAGGACATGGTTGTTCCTTTTGGCTGCCAGGGCACACTGTTGACTCATATTCAACTTGCCTTCTACCCAAAAACCCAGACCTTTTTCCACTGGCCTGCTTTCCAGCCACCTGTCCCCCACCTTGTGTGTATAACCAGGACTACCCCATCCCAGGTGGAGAATCCTGAGGGAAAAACAAACAAACAAAAACAAATATAAAAACCCAAAAAACCCAACAAAAACCCCAAAAACAAAGCTAGCTTATTCAAGTCTAGTCCTACAATGTTTCTTTTTCTTTGTGAAAGATCCGTTGGGCCTCAATGTTGATTCACTGCAGACTGCAGGAGAACTGACAATTCTGTATGTGCTATAAAGCAACTTTTAAAATTAGCTAATTATAGTTTTCTGAATATTTTCAAAGGCTATTAGAGAGACATTAATTGGCAATAGATTTAACAATATTTCTGTGTGAGATTTTGTTTAAAGGGTTTTCATTTTTCTCAACTTTTGAGAAAAAGAAAAATGTTAAAACTAGTTCATGTTTCTTAATATCAGTCAGTAATTTGCAATCTTGTAGTGTTGTAATAACAAATTACACTAAACAGGGCTATCTGAGCTAGCAGGTAACTACTCTAGTAGTGCTTCAGGAAAATGGCTGGATTTAATATTTGTTTTGTGGCCTCCCTTAACTTTAGGTGGATTTTTGTTCTATTTCACTTACTGAAATGACTAATAAAAGGTGCAAACATTCTTATTTTACAGGTCAACAGCAAGGACAGGATGGAGTAAAAGTACAGCAAGCCACAATAGCTCCTGTTACTGTAGCAGTAGGTGGCATTGCTAATGCAGCAATTGGTGCTGTTAGTCCTGATCAGATAACGCAAGTGCAGCTGCAACAATCGCAACAAGGTTCTGACCAGGAAGTGCAACCCGGCAAAAAATTGAGAAGAGTTGCCTGCTCATGTCCTAATTGCAGAGAGGGAGAAGGAAGGTAAATGTAAATTTTATCAGTATGTATTTAGGTATCTTATCACAGTTTGCCTCATGTGGGCATGAGACTTTTTTAAATTGCCTACATTTTTTTAATGCTTTCTATTAGAAAGTGTGTTTATATATTTTTTTAGATAAGGGATTATAATTCTTTATTAGCATGAAATATTTTCCTAATAGCTAATAATATTTTATAGTATAATTACTTACCTGTTTAAATTTGATCTTTTTAGAGGCAGCAATGAGCCAGGAAAAAAGAAACAACATATCTGCCATATTGAAGGATGTGGAAAAGTTTATGGTAAGACATCTCATCTTCGAGCACATCTGCGCTGGCATACCGGTGAAAGACCATTTATATGCAACTGGATTTTTTGTGGCAAGCGATTTACAAGGAGTGATGAGTTACAAAGACACAGAAGAACCCACACAGGTTGGTCAGCACTCTCTGTATGCATAGTACGGCAAGTCTGAATCATAGTGTCCATGGTTAAACACTGGTATCAAATTTCTTACTTAGTAGGATCTCTGAAAACTATTTTTACATGTAAATAAAGTAACTTTAAAACAGAGGAAGTGGTAGATTTCAGTTTTCATCAATTCAAGCTGACTGTGAAATCAAATAAATAAAATGAGATCTGTTCAAACTGTTCTTCTGTACCTATGCTAGAAAAATATGGCCGTTTCATCCCAGATAGCTCATGTACATTAGCTAGTGCCTGATCTAAATTTAACAAGTTTAGATCAAGCATGTAGGATTTGCCATGGAGCAGGGTCATAATTTCCTTATCTGGAGCAGCTCAGTCCTTAAGAAATGTACTAACTTACTCCATGCTCCGGTTTTGGCCTTTCTGGGAGGTTTCAAGTGAGAGTTGATAAAGCAAGTTGTCTTAACAGTTCAGATTGGAAAGGTGGACCTTCAGAAACTGAAAATTTCATAAGCCTTCATATTTCTAACCCCAAGAAGGTATCCCCTTCTCATGTCTTCCCTCACAGCCTATAGCATCTTGAAGTCTAAGCACTAATTACATTTGGACAGTGACAGGACTTTTTAGTATGTTGTGTTTCTCTCTCTTGATGTAGTTGTCATACATCCTATTGGAGCTTTGGGATTCATGTTTGCAATTTCCCTCATCATACCTCTGATCTAAATAACAAAAGTATTCTTAAAAAATGCTATCAAGTCATTCTTTCAGGGCTCTTACCTCTCCTACTTTGTCAGGTTTATGAAAGTTTATGAAAATTGTCTGGTGGCCTGAAATTCAAACTCCTCACCAGATAATCACAGCATAGCCAATATTTGTTGAGAACATTTTAGTAGTGAAGAGTAGATTGCCAAAAGCCGGTGACTGAACAGAACACACCCGGAAATCAGACAGGTAGAGAAGAAAATATTTTCTCCTTTTAAAGACACTTGAAATGTTGAATAGAAAAGGGTCAGATTCAAATTACTAAGCAGTGTTCAGTGCTCTCTTTCAGTAACATTTTGGTTTTCTTCTTCTTTTGAAAAAGGTGAAAAGAGATTTGAGTGCCCAGAATGTTCGAAAAGGTTTATGCGAAGTGACCATCTCTCGAAACATGTCAAAACTCATCAGAACAAGAAGGGTGGTGGAACAGCCCTTGCCATTGTTACCTCAGGAGAACTGGACTCTTCAGTTACTGAGGTTCTTGGTTCTCCAAGAATTGTCACTGTTGCTGCCATTTCTCAAGATTCAAACCCAGCAACCCCTAATGTTTCAACAAACATGGAAGAATTCTGAAAGGATTGTTTATATGGACACCTAGTGCTGCACTTAAGTTTACATACCTTTCAGGATATGGAAGTGGGCTGGTAAAGTGGATTACAGAGCAGGAAATCATATTTTCAGTCATGACTTCTATAAGTGTTTCAGGTTGGAGGGTCAGCATGGGAAGTGTACACCGGTGCAACAAGACAAAAATTTCAAAAATACAAACAGCGCAAATTGATGTACTGGATAAACAGATGGGGGAATATTATTTCCATACTGTACTTTTTTAGTTATATGTTGTCTGTATATCATGTAATGATTTGAAATGAACTTTCCTCCCCTATTTTAGCATTGTATGTTAATGTGTTTATAAAATAAGATAATATCAATGTAAAACAGGGTGGACCTTGACTAGGATTAATATCATTTGATGAAGGTACTTTGTTTTTAAAATAAATATGTAATATTTTCATGAGAACATCCTTTTCCCATGAGGCATAGCAAAACTGAATAAAGATTGAATTATAGTGGAACTATTTTAGGTTTTTGCTCAGTCCATAGAACATGTCAGTTGATTTTGGCCGTCTTTTCTCAAGTTTCGGAATTACTCAAAAAGCAGCTATATGATGCATGCTGCAAAGTGATTCTGAGGTGGGCCTCAGATTAATTTTGACCACTACATTATAGTAGTGTGTATAAATGACAATCAGTGAGTTCTAATTCCTCTCTTTGTTTGGAGAGCTAAGGTTATGTAGAATTAGTGTATACAGTAGGAGAGATAAAACCATAGAAAGATATTAACGTAAGATTTTACAAAAGTAATAGTGTCTTTATGTAGGTTGAAAAATGAATATGGGAACTTTTGTGTCAATTTTTTGGTATTTCATTTCATTATATTCTAAAACATCCATGGTCCATTTCTAACTTATAGGTCACATGAATCATAGAAACCCAATTTTAAGTTCTTAAATGTTTTAATTTTGTTAGAATTCATGAAAATTAATCAGACAATTGAGTGTTGTAGCTCATTCTCCAGTATCTTCTCTCTGTAAATACTAGTTTATTATATTGTGGTTAATGTGCCGAGTTCTTTATGCTTTGACTTAATAGCCAAAGAAAAGAATGAATTATCACATTTTAACCAAAAAAAGGTACTGAAAGTAAACAATTTCTCTCTTTTCCCCTAAATATTACTGTCTTTATTTTATCTTCAAGTATAATATGTGGGCTGGTAATAAATATCTGTTACCTATCAAATATTACATTGAATGTCAAACCACAAAACAAACCAGGGAAAGAGGAATATAGTTATCTTTTTACTACACGACTTTTGATTTCAAAGATTTGGTCACATTTTCAGATGTGCCAGTTTAATAGGAATACAGAGGAATTGAAAAACAACAACAGCAAAAACAAACTGCATTTTCTATGTGAAAACTCCAGTGCGTACAAGGAGGAAAGATGGCCAAATATTTCATACTCAGGATTTTTAATTAATTCCCATAGACGTAAATGTAATCTTTTACACATACAGTCATTTGGTAATAATTCTCATGACCAGTTTTTAAAAAAATTTATACACCAAAATATTTTTGATGTAACTAAAGGAAGTACAGTTCAAGAAGGATAAGATTATTTTTTTTCCCTGCTAATTACGAAAGAAAGAATGTGCTGGTAGCTGTTGGTTTGAGACATAACAGATACCTTGTGCATTCTCTCACAAAACGTATACTTCTCATCTGAATACTTTATCAATCTTGTGTTTTCTGTATTTTTGAAGCAAGAGAAATACCAATCATTGTTTACACTGTGTACACTTTAGGCCAGCCCTTTGTAGCAAAATACTAAACTGAAGGTATTTTATACTTTCAGTTTACATGAAAAGCTTTGAGATTAAAGAAAAACAATTTTACACTGTGGTTATAAATTTCAAGTTTCTTAAAGCTTTTGTAGACTTGTAACAGAGTCTTTAAATTTTAGTTGGGTTTTGTACATTATTTTGTATATTTTATTTAAAGTACTCTTAACTGATGTATCTGGATTTAAAACATCAGAAACAATTAGATGTTACATTTAATACAGATAAACATTAGGTAGTATTAACTGTTAATTTTATTATATAGGAAATGAAACGTCAGATATATATTTTATCATTATGCTTCACAATCAGTGCTATAAATTTCTTTATGCAAAGAAAAACCTTTCCTAATGTTAATACCATGTTTCCTAGAGGTTAACAATTTTTGTAAACTGAAGTTATGAGCATTCTGCACAACCATTTCATCTGTAATTTTTTAATGCATACTTATGTATGCAGATAGGAAACTGAAGTAATTTTTAATCTGCAATGAATCCCTATTATAGATGTATCAAAATCTGAATCTGGTTGGCTTCATAGCGTCTCAAGTACATTAACTTGTGTTAGCAGGTGCACATTTTACCACTGGAATTAGAAACATTTTGACAGTCTGTTCTGCATACCATTTGGAATCCACTTTTCTGTCTTAAAAGGATCGTAAATTTCAATGTCCTTTATTTGACTCAGTGGGATATAGCTGTTGTAAGTAATAGGGCACAGATGTGCAGTAGTATCTTGTTTAATGGCATTTCACTGTTCATTCCCTTTGCCACCGTTAAAAATTTTGCTTTATTGTAATTATCAGTGCAAAGTGTATTTACCATGGTAGAGCTCCAGTGTTAGAATAGTTTTTTTTCTTACAATATACTTTCTTTGGTTAGGTTTGTGTATGTGTTGCCGATTACATTAGAAATTGGTGTTAAGTCATTATTTATCACATTCTTTCATGAGAGCAGTAATAAAAGTGTGTAATCTAGGAGAAAAAGTTTATTTGTCAGAGTTAGGTAAGCATGATGTTTAGGTCCTATTTTTCAATTTTATAACTGTTTTCTTGCAACAATATTTGTATTTAAGTCCTCATTTTAATGCCTTGTGGTGTTTTTTTATGCATGTCACTGAATTGTCATCCCGCAAGAATTGATGTGCAGCATAGGGTATTAAATCTACATAATGATTTTGAAACAGAAAAATAGTTGATGGTAAAAATGTAAATGTTTTGCAAAAATTCCTTATAAAAAAAAAGTTTTGTAGTAATATTTCACTTGTAAATTTTTCTAAAAAAAAAAATGGAAAAGGAAAAAAATGAGAGTAACGTTTCCCCACATCTAGGATTTAGAAATTAACTCTGCCAGCAAAGCCTGTGAGGCATTAATTTGACACTTTTACAATGCTGATTTGTATAATTTTTTGGTGGGTTTGGAACTAAAATCATGTACAAGTTGTTGCCTGCAATAACATTTTGCAAGTAACCTATTAAAATTCCCTTGAGTTTAAAAGGTTTCTTCATTTAATTACTTAAAATATAAAGCAGCAATAAATTATGTTTGAGTGATAATCTGTTCATCAAGAAGAACACTAGAAAGCAAATGCTTCTCAATGGGGAGAGGTTGGCAGCAGCTTCTGGATTTGTGTAATTAAGACCTGTACTTGCTGGTCAGCGTTTCCCAACTGGCAGACTCCCAGCAGGGAATTAAACCAGCAGATTCTAGCTCAGCATGAATTGTGTGGGGTTTGCTCAGCTCTTGCGAATGGTTGTTACAGTTATTCCCGAACATACCAAAGGAATAACCAAAGGAAAAACTTTGCTAAGGTACAGAGTGTGAACACATGCACACACACAAACAAATAATTGAGTTTTTTTTAAAAACACAATTCAGTTTGAGAGAGCAATAAATGATGAAAGTGTCATGATTGTATCTGAAACAGGGAATAAATAGAACAAATAAATGGAAACCTGAAGGTACTGACTTCAACTCATAGAGAAGATACCAAGCTCTTAGTAGAACATAGATGGGCTCCTGCATTGTGTTATACTAAAATAACTTTGAAAGTACACTAAATTGCAAATTATAATGGTATAATTTTTTTTTGATACTAAAAGAATTTTGATGGTATGTCTTAAAGTACTTTTGCAGTGGACAAGTAGTAGTATTTCACAAAGGAAGGAATAAATATCAAGAAGACCACTTGCTTGTTCTGTGTTCCATAAGATGGAACTTAAAATTTGTGGCTTCTAGCCTTACACTGCAAGACAGAATCATCATTCATCTTTCCTAATTGAGACCAAAAAGCAATTATCTTTATTGTATGTTTGAGGAAATACCTGTTTAATTTTAAGTCTCATTAACCTCTATTTGAATGCAATGATTCTAATGTCAGACAAACTTATTAACTGAAGTCAAACTATGCCGTAATTCAAAGCAACTGCATCTGACCAACTAATATATCTTTATCACCCAATTCTTTAGTATTGCGGCACTGGCATTTTTATTGTGAATTACAAGATAGGTGGAGTTTTGAAGCAGTTTCTAGATTATTGTTAAGAGAGTAGTCTTCCACTTATACAACCATCATTGTGGTACAATATCAGAAAAGGTAACAAAATTTAACATAAGGACAGTAAGGATATGCATATTCCATTCTACCCTTTTAGTCCTTTAAATGTGGTCATTGTACTCTGAAACAGTGTAATACCACCTTCAGTCATTTCTTCTACAATTTTGTAGAATGGTACAATTCAGTACCATTGCTATTAATTTAATTACATTTTATATTTATTCTGTTACCTTAATTTTATGTCAAACATAAAAATTGCATCATCTTCCAATATCCTGAAACTTGTCAATGCACATGGAAATACTGTGAGGACCAACAGCTGGCCTATGCTATCGTTGCTTTCTTTCTTCAACTAATGCAGACATTAAACCCCCGTGACTGGGGAATTTGGCTCAATGTGGCCGTTCCACAATGTGAGTGATTACCATTTACAGGAATCACAGAATCACAGAATCACAGGAATGTTGAAAGGTCCCTATTTTGCTATGGAGTTGTCTGTGTCTTCTCTAAAAGCATCCGGGATAGAAGATTTATAGCTTGCAAAGGATTTTTAACAGGCTCTGATATTTGAGAGATGTTCAAATGAAATGTTTCTTCAAATCATTACACTGGTATTGTTGAGGTATTTCTACTGTCTGGTTTTATTTTAGTTTATTGGGTGTTTTTTTAGCAAGGATCAAAGGTTACCTACTTCTGTATTGCCACATCAACCAGTATAGGCATTTCTTTGACTTATATGAAGCAATGTAAGATTCATAATACGTAGATTTCAAGCTTTGCCTATCATGTATACTTTCATGCATGAAAAATTCCTGGTCTTGAACCATTTAATAATTTCTTATAATAATAGTTTTAGCACAACTTTTTCATTTAAAAAAAAACCAACCCAAACACAAACAAACAAACAACAAAAACTTATGTCAACCTTTAGAGTTTCCACTAGGAAGAAATCCTTCCTGTTCTAAAATGAAGTGTATTTCAGATCGTAAATATTCAGAGGTTTCTTTACCAGCAATACATTTTACTGCTTTTCTAGAATTTTTCACTTTCTCTCATCTGTCCCCTATGTTGTATCCTAGCCTCGGTTTCCATTTAAAACCTTTCTTTCTGCATTCTCAAATGCTATAACTTTTTATTTTAATAATCTCCTGCTTGCTAAAACCACCGCAGAAACACATAGATGGACAAAAGAAGTACTCTGTCTCAAATATTTATATTGGAAAACTCTTTTAGAAAGTATTTGAGTTGAATGAGGTCTTTGTTCCATCCCCACGTATTATGGAAGCATAGCCCAGGGTAGAGTTTAAAATAGAGTATAAATTTGCAGGGCAGGGGGGTATTTCTCAAAAAATGTTTGTACTGCTGGTCTGAAATTCTGTTAACTGTTAATTTTTTGCTGTTTTAAGTTTAATGCATAGTTTTGTGTCACTTGTATGTATTTTAAAGGAAAGCCCTGGGACAGATTCGAGGAAGAACCCAGTCTCAAAGCTGGCTGACCTTATGGTGTTGACACATTTGCCAAAGTTTTGGAAGATTTTTAAAACAACTAAACCCAAGCATTAAGAAAAGCATGCTCTCCATGGACCTAGACAGGTTCAGATTTTTAAAGTAATTAATTGAATTGATGAGGTATTGATTTACTTTCAAAGTTCAGTTTACTAACTTAAACTGCTGCTCATAGGTAAGATGTGGGACTGCAAAGTGATGCATATGGATCTTCCAGGAGCTGCTGGAAAGATTTTTGAGTTTGTCTATCAACAACGATATAAAACATTATTCTTTTTTGAACTCCTTTTAGTCAGTTCTACTTCAGTCTTACAAATACACATCCTCTGCTTGCAGTTTTAAAAATCTAAGGAACAAATGCATAAAATTGCACAAGTGGAACAAAGCCAAGAGAGTGAAAGCTGAACCAAATGAATTAAAGTTTTTTAGGCACATATTTTATTTTTATCCTGTTATATTTTTTAGTTTAGCATGCCAGATTTTTATCACCTTCTTTTGTCAATTCCTAACAGGAACTTCCAGAACTAGATGTGGAAGAAGTGTTTATTTAAAGGAAAAAAGGTAGCTAGAGCATAAACAGGATTCTGGTTAGAGTACATTTTTCCCATTAAGTTTTTTAGGTTTTGATTGACAGCTGTCATTAAAGCTTACTGCCCTTTCAGTTATTTCTTAAGTTGTTTAATACAAGCTGGCAAAGGGAACAGAAGTCCAAATAATTGAAGAAAGCAAGAACTACTTGAGAATAGGATGAGAGGAATGATAAAGTATCTAATTAGGAGAAAAAGAGTGATATAAAAGAGTATGTTACAAAAAGGGATACTAAAGAACAGGGACAAACCTGAACGGGATCAAAAATTATAACAGAGGAGTAGGAAAAGTAGTCGTTCCCATTTTGGGCTAGAAGGAGATGAAGAATAGGTAAGTTTATCCCTTTGCAAATACATAGCTTTTTTATGCTTTTGACTTTTGAAAAAGCACTGGTCATGCAAACAGTGCAGGCAGCTTCTTTCTATATTGATGAGCAGCAGAAGTGCCTAAGTACTCAGTAGATTCATTACTAAAAGTTCTTTAAAAGTGGAAATCCTTGTTAGTGTTTATTTTTCTAAACTGCTGGATTTGCAGGGATGGTGGATTACGTTAAAAGTAGAGTCCCCTGGGAGCTATGTGTGAACATAGTAAATGTCAGTCAGCCTGCATCTGTTACCATCTGCTTACATTAAGACAGGCAATCAATTTTTACAGGCTGTCATGAAACAGAAAGATTTTTCTACTTACATAGAAAAAATTCAATTTCCCTCAGCTTTTTCCCCCTCCTTTTTTATAGCAGCATGAAACTATGCAGAAATCAAGTTGGTAACCTTGGTGGAATAAAAATACTCGGGTTTAAATGGTAAGAGCTAAAGACATGAAATAGCATTATATTTAAGCTCCTGCTCTTAAGTATAGGCAGAACTGATTTCACTGTCTTCCAACATCAGCTCACTGAAAAAGTTAAACTGATGTAATTCAGATGTCTTATGGTCAATATAGTTTTCACATTAAACACAATCCACGCTTCTACATCAACATTTATAAATTTCACTTCTGTTGAACTGAATGCATTAAGCTTCTTCTGAAACTAATACTGAAACCTTTGGGTAACCTTCTCTTTTTAGAATTTAAGCTCTCAAAACTAATTTACCACTGTGGATCACCTAGAAACCACCATGATTACTATATATTAGTGGTATTTAGGCAGTAATAATGAGTGGTTGCACCTTTGTTCTTCCTTTAGTAACGACTCTTCAATAACCTCTATATTCTGTTTGTTTTAGCAAAGTAGTCTGTTGCCACACTGGCAGAATAAAATTTCTTAGTCTTTTAAGAACTCCAGTCTGTATTAGATTGTTATCTAATTAATTGGTGGTAGCTGACTGATCACCTAGCAGCATGTATGTGAAGAGATGAGTAGAGACCTGGAGAGCAATGGAGTGTGTTACAAGCCAATATGTAAAGAAGAATTACCTGCAAAAATGTTAAATATAGTCCTGTCGCTAATTGATCTCCTCCATTCTTTCAAGCTCTGCATGTGACCTGCAGAAAAATATTCATCATCCTTGGACTTGAGACCAGGAGAATCTAGAAAATAAACAGGAGCACCCATAGTGAAAAAAGTTACAAATATTTATTGCAACCAAGCCTTGCCAGTTGAACAGCAAGGATGTATCAAGGAAAATCAAAAGTGAAATTTACTGGGGAAAATGATAACAGATTTCAAATGTGTCACATGTTCAGAGAAGGAATTTGGGGGGATTACCTTTTTGTCATATTGAAGAAATGAAAATTCACATATCGCAACAATCTGTATGAATCCCTTCATTTAAACGTCTTCACAGAATGTCTCGTTTAATTCCTCAGCTGAACCACATTTCCACAGAGATTCTACAAACAGGAGTTTATAATAAGGATCAGAAAATGACTTTTTGAAGGTGCCAACCCTTTTCATTTCAAAGAACAAAAGCTTCTATTCAACTACTTCACTGGGATCTTAGGGATTGATATCTATTTAATGTACATCTAGTCAACTCTAACCTTAGTGGCTCAAGATTTAAGATTATGATTGCAAAGTACTGTTGAATTTGTCTGTTAATCATCTGTTAATTGTCATTCTGACTGGCCAACTGAGAGATTCAAATATCCACTCCACATATCTTGTTGATATGTGTTGATATGTCCATTCATTGTGCTACAGCTGCAACAGCCAACTACAACATTTACATCAAAGCTTTCACCAAACTGATGCTGAATTGCACTGCTAGAAGAACTGCTGCTTTGCTGAATATTTGAGACAAGATTTAAAGAAAAAAAAGGATTGTCAGAAAAGAGTAAGGCAAATAAAACTTGAGGACAATTTATGTCAGTCACCAAGATTACAGAAGAAGTCAGTAAGATACTTAGGGTAAATCTTTAGGATTTTTAGCCCTTGTTTAGTGGTAGAATTACTTTATTTTCTGTAAAGAATATTGCACTTGGTTTCTCCCCAAGGATATCAGGACATTACTTGCCTTTAACAGGTAGGTAGGTGGGGAGAGAGAGGGAGTGAGAGTGAGAGTGAGAGAGAGAGAGAGAGATGAGACTTTTTCATCAGTGCCCATTTAAGTTTGTGGACTGCTCTGGATGTGACCCAAACTGCAGGTTGGTTTGTCTGCAGGGATGCCTTGAAAAACCCCTGCTTTTATACCAGGACAGCTATATTCTCTGCCACCCTGTGATCCCAGAAAAGAGAAGCAGGTTGAGCCTGGCAGTGAGGAACTATATCGCACAGATCAATGGCTCCAAAGAGCAAGAGAAGCGGAAAGAAATGAGTTCTCTTGCTGTTTCCTTGAGAGAGGTGGGAAGTGCTCTAAAAGTTGGTCATGTGCTAAAAGTCGACCAAATGAAGCATGAAAAGCAAATGGATGGCCCTGGCGAGAAAGCCAAACTCCAAGCCCTAGCAACAGTGCTGAACTCCAGCTGGCCCTCTCAGAAAGGGAAGTAATCCCCTTTTCTAACAATATGAGGACAAAGGAACCAGGGAAAGAAATGCAATGTTCCCTGTGCTGCAGAAGAATGAGACAAAAAATCAACAAGAAGCACTAGTTTCTTGCACAAAGTGAGAAGCCAGCTTCAAATGTCTGTTGGTCAGCAGCCTGGCACATGGTGGATTGCTGTCACTAGGCATTACCTTGCTACTTGTGCTCAACTTTCAGGAGAGCTTTACATGCAGCAGAACAGGGCTCTGCACAGTTAGATCTATGCTCACCTACAGGTACTGGTTTCTAGGGTACAGTGGTAGTAGAGCTCAACTCATAGTCAAAATTTTGTTTTCCCTAGATGCAACTTGGTTTTCTTGATAAAAACTCCATGATCACAGAGATCTTCTAGATGCCCATGCCAGGAGCATGCACATATTTTATAAGGGTGTTGTTGCATTAGTCACATGGAGGAAAACAACTTATTTCTGAGGTGAATGGCCATCTGTGGAGGTGCTTTATAGTCTGGCCGAACAACAAGTTGACTGGCCACCATGGGCTGATAGAGGAATGAGCAGCCTTTAAGTGTGTGCCAAACTGAAGACACCTCAGAGGGAAACCTATCACACACCAAATGAAACTGGGTTTCTTTGCAGCTGACATAATGGATGTTTATCTCAAACAGCTACAGATTTCTTGCTTTCACTGCATTGAAAACTTATATTCTGCAAATATCTGTGTTTTGTTTGTGCTTAATCAGATACAATTAGCCAGCTCTAGCAGCTGTGAAGTTGCAAAGGCAAACACTAGTGACCTGTCTCTTCCTTCTGCAAAAAGCAAACCAAGAAGCAGCTTTAAATTGCAATAAGAAATATTTACTATGCAGTGAGTGTAACTTCAGAAAGCAGCTGTCCTCACACCAAGGCAGTTAATTTTCACACGACCAGAAGTTTAACGAAGAGCTGCCCAAATAAAGTCACGATAGCCACGATGCTTCCTTCCAAGCCCCTGTCTCTGTGCGAGAGCAGGACCCAGCTGGATGTGTCTCAGACGATGTGGTAGCACTGGGCCTCTAGTGGGAACTTGACATTTGTGGACTATTTTATCTGTAACAGCTTCCATCTGACGGGGTGTCCTGGCATCCCCAGGACATGCTGGGAAACAGGTCTGGGCAGACAGCAAACAGTTAATTTATGGCAGTTTTGTAAAGATTTGCAAGGGAGGGTGCTGAGATAGGGACCCTATTTCACACGTTCCTGGCGACAGGGGCGATGATGTATAAATGTCGCCCCATGAGCACCC
>NW_010198859.1:0-1815 GCF_000695765.1 Mesitornis unicolor | reverse complement strand
AGGAAGGAAGGGAGGGAGGGAGGGAGGGAGATAGAGTTTGCAAGACTCTTTGAAATATCCCTGTTGTATGTTAAGCATTATGTTTGGATGCAAGCTTCAGTGATAAAATGCCTTCATTGACTTAAAGTAAATCATATATGTCTGAAATGCTGTACTTCTAGTAGATATTACATGCATATAAGACAAACAATTATGCACGTATATGTGTGTGTGTGTGTGTGTATAAGCACCTTTAGTTACAAAAGCTAAAGCTACATGTCTCCCTGGCTCATTCAGGGCTCAGCTCTGCTATCTGGGGTATTGTTTCATAGTACTCTAGGCTGTGTGTGAAACAGTGTGTGTTGCACATCCATCAGTCTTCTGTAGGGAACTCACTGAGCTCTCTTAAATGCTGTTCACTAAGGTCCTCTTACACAATTACTGCTTGACAATCTGAATCCTTGTACTTCAGCAATAGCCATTCTTACCTGTCTCTTTTGATTCATTACCTTGAAGAAAGTCTCTAGCTCAGAAGACCTGTGGTAGACAACTTTCAACAGTAGGTTACTCATACATTGTCATGCCTGTGTCTACTCACCATGTCTAGTCTGAGTTTCAGAGAAAAACTTCTCCTTTTGTCATAAGAAGGTAATATCTGGTCCAAAGAACACATGTAGAAGTGTAAAGCAGTTTTCTGTAGCTGTTTACATTACCTTTCCATAGCTGTTCTGTTGTTGTATGAATGATGATGATTAAGCATGAGACCTTTTTACCTCTTTACCACCTCATTATCATTCACAGTCTTCTGCTACTTGTGCTCATATTGTGTTTTTCTTCTTTGTCTGAGAGCTTTTTTTTTTTTTCAGCCTTCTCCATCTTTGCAGCACCTTTCCCAGATCCCACACTTGTCTGAGTTAAACCTACAGCCCTTAGGGTCATGTTTATTTTACTGTCAGTCTGCCTCTCTGTTCTGCAAAGTACATTTAAGGGAAAAGCTAAATTGCTATTGAATGTAACCACACAATGACCATAGATAGCTGGGAGGTCTGCTAGCAACTGCCGCATATGTGACATGTAAATGCAAATGATATGTAAGATGTGTATACTTTTGAAAACTCTGGGTATAATTCCCTGTTCAAATAGATGCCTGCATCTTCTTCTTTACTTGATGAGATGTCTTTATAGAAACTGTCTTCTATTTTTAAGCAAGACAGAAGATAGGATGAAGAAATTAGAAAGCTGACCTGAAACTTTATATCAATTCAAGATCTGATAAATGCTATTTAGACACGCTTTATGAGCACATAATTAGCTAGTTGTTCAATCTTGAACTTTAATGTGGAATTGTGTTTATAGAACTTTGATGCCAATAGAAAAATGTTTAAAAGTTGATTGTTATTGTGCTTTTATTTTGTTTTTAAAATGTCAAGATGTATTTTTTTGTAGTTTGTTTGTAAAATTTCCTTTGGAAATGAAAGCCTTTTTATGCAGCTTAAATTGCTTATTTCTTCATTTCTAGAATAGTATCTTCTTAACTTTCAAATAACCAAAATGTGTGAATATTGTGGTTTATTGGGACAGAACTGTAAAGTCAGTTTTCCGTTGAGGAAAACTGTGATTTTGTAAGGACCACAATATACTATTTCATGAGAACAAAGTGATAAAACTTTTTTAAAGGTTTCAGCTAATGCTGATATGTGACGCTCAAGGTCTTCAGTGGTCTTGAGATAAACAGCTGCAGAGGCTGGGGGAAGTGGAAATGAATGTGAATTGACTCCAGACTGACCCCAGGCTGACCAGTTACTACTATTCCATACCATAAATGTCACATTCACT
>NW_010198858.1:0-1943 GCF_000695765.1 Mesitornis unicolor | reverse complement strand
CTGTGTTTGTGTGTTCCATAATGGTGAACACATAAAACCAGTTTGAAGGTTCCCAAACCGGTCCATGGCCCTTGGAGCATCTCCCACCTTATCAAACTTCTCCTATCGCAGCTTCCCAGAGGGATCTGGATACCAAAATCTGATTTATGGTGAATAAAGTCATAACCCAGTCAGTTACTGCTGAAAAATCAGAATAAAACCAGTGGCTATAAGAATAGAAAAAGTCTTTCCAGAGAAGTAGGGAGGGTGGGTTGTTTTTTTCGGTCCAAGATGTGGTAATGAGGAAGGCAAATGATGAAGGACTTGAATTTGGCTGCCATTACAAAATCTGAGGGTTTAATTAGTTATAGCGCTCCTGTCATTTCATCTTCAAGCGCTGCAGTAACGGAGCAAGTGCTCGGCGATGATCTCCGCGTTGCGGGCTTACAAAAATTAAATCAAGTTTTAATGGCATTTATTTCCTGAGCCGAATTAAGTGGGGAAAGATTTTGCTGCCAGAGCCTCTAACGTTATGTTCAGTCCTGTCACGAAGATTTTTTTGGTGCTGATTAACTAAATAAGTTCCCGTTTTCACCATTGCTCATCCTGACGTTGAGAAATGCAGTGGATGAGCGGCCCCTCTCTCCATCCGTTCAGGACAGGCTCACAGAAACCGTAAGCAAATGGTTTCTGCCAAGTGCCAGGCAGTGGATTAGGGAAACAAAATATGAGTAAAATCTAGTGAATTAACTTTAAAGTTGAGTTTCTCATCTCAACTGCAGATGAAATCCTGGAAATTGTACCAAAAATGGGTATTTATTTGCCAGGTACTTTCTCAGAATCACAGAATGGCTCGGTTGGAAAAGCCCTCTGAGATCATCACGTCCAACCGCTCCTGTCTCCCCACTAAACCATATCCCTAAGTACCTCATCTACCCGCTCTTTAAACACATCCAGGGATGGGGACTCCACCACCTCCCTGGGCAGCCTGGTCCAGCTTCTGACGACCCTCTCAGGAAAGAACTTCCTCCTTAGCTCTAACCTGAACCTCCCTTGGCACAGCTTGGTGCCGTTTCCCCTTGTTCTATCCCCATCACCTGGGAGCAGAGCCCAGCACCCACCTCTCTCCAAGCTCCCTTGAGGCAGTTGGAGGTGGTGCTGAGGTCTCCCCTCAGCCTTCTCTTCTCCAGGCTAAACAAGCCCAGTTCCCTCAGCCGCTCCTCATCAGCCTTGTTCTCCAGAGCCCTCCCCATCCTTGTGGCTCTGCTCTGAACACGCTCCACAATCTCAACATCCTTCTTCTAGTGAGGGGCCCACAACTGAACACAGCACTCGAGGTGCGGCCTCACCAGTGCCGAGTCCAGGGGGATGATCACCTCCCTGGCCCTGCTGGTCACGCTGTTTTGAATACAGGCCAAGATGCCGTTGGCTTTTCTGGCCACGTGGGCACAGTGCTGGCTCCTGTGAAGCCGCCTGTCAAGCAACACCCCCAGGTCCTTCTCCTCCTGGTACTTTGTGGCAGATGCTCCCCTTCGTGGAATTTACCCTTGAGCATCCAGGGTGCCGAGTGCTGAGGCTCCTTGGTGTTCATCTCCTATGAGTGTCAAGTGGAAAACTCCACAGAAAGTGGGGGTGTTTTTAGGTAGTAAATCAAGAATTAAAATAAAACTGGTGGTAAGGGACATAGCTTGGCTTCTTGCATCCCTGTTTTCTGTTGACATTTTGCATTTCCTCGTTCAATGCGAAGAACAAGACCTGATTTCACCCCATAACCCCATTCCCATGAGGCACTTCCCTACCAAACGTGCGGTTTAATCAGTGTGTCAAATCCACATCAGGTAAAAATGAGCCGATTAATTGCAATAAGTGGATTTTTTGCCCAGTTTCACTCAGGTAAATTTACCCTAGGGGGTTATTTTCCCTTTTAAATCTTCACACTACGCTAGAAAAAGCCTTAGGGAAGA
>NW_010198857.1:460-718 GCF_000695765.1 Mesitornis unicolor | reverse complement strand
GAAGCCCAGAACCCTAGGCTTTGTGGAGCTATAGAAGTGCTTTATAGAAAAGAGAAGACCCAGCAACAGCCTTTAGTCCTAGCATCTTTGGTGTGGGAGAAGAGCTTGACCGTTTCCATCTGAGAGACATGTCTCCTACCAGCAACCACCAAAATCGAAAGCCAACATCGAGGAGATACATTAGCAGGGAAGCGCAGATCCCAAAGCTATATTTGGCTACAGAAGCACTTCCCAGGGAAGGAGAAATCCAGCAAGAAA
>NW_010198857.1:0-227 GCF_000695765.1 Mesitornis unicolor | reverse complement strand
GACATATTCAACAGTTTTCTGGGGAAATCCCCATGGTTCTGGGGCCGATTCTTAAGAAAGGTGATCATTTTCCTCCAAAGTATTGGGACAACCTGGTTCCTGGTCAGACACGTGCCTCCGCCCCTCCTGCCTATTGGGTTGCTACAAACAGCCGAGGTATGTGACCTTCTGGCAGCAAGCTAGTTCTTTCTCAGGATATGTCCGCATCCCATCTGGCTGGTCACCTT
>NW_010198856.1:0-1395 GCF_000695765.1 Mesitornis unicolor | reverse complement strand
TATACATCTCAGCAGCTGGTTGCCTTTCTAACGTTTCCAAGCTTTAATCATCAGAGAATTACTTTTAAATAAGTTACCAGTGAGCAACTGGAGAACTGAAGTGATGCAATCATCTGCATTAGTAAGACTGAACTATTTATTCAAAAGATGAATATGTATCACCTACCCTTTGAGAAACAGATCTGCCTTTACCCTGAAATATTACAATCAGCAGGTGCCAGCAGAAAACCCCTGTTCCCGCTCCTGCAGGTTTTGGTAGTGAATTCAATGATGCAGAAAATGCAATGGTCCAGTCTCAGCTTGTGTCGGAACAAAGGTGGTTACAACTCCTCTGACTTTTCATCCTTTAGATTGTCCCTGCTCTTGAGGATCCTCTCTGAACTCCACCTATCCCACTGCGATGGACGGCATTTTTGTATTTGTTTGTGTCTGGGCTGTGAGTTCCCATCCCTTAGGGAGCCTGAGGAGGTCAGGGAGGGATGAAGGGAGGGATGCCCCTGCCCCAGGAGCAGCCAAGGGTGTAGGGCTCTGGGTGTGGAGGCACTGGGCAGGGGGATGGGGAGCAGAGAGCAAAGAGCCTGTGGCTCCAAACGAGAATGAGCAACCACTGATAGGACCAAGGAGCAGAGAATGAAGCTAAGAAGCAGCAGAAAAAGCCTTCCTAGAGACAAGGTGAGCTGTGCAGTGTTCACTGCAAGCAGAAAAGCCCCAGGATCATGTGAAGCCAAGTCTGGGAGCAGGAAAGATGAAGATACACACATGAACCTATTCCTGTTCCATCTTTTTTCTCTAGCACCTTAGAGTTGTCATTATTTATCAATTAAATATTATAGGCTTTATTCTAAAAGGCCTTTGGTTTTGGTTGTAAAAACCTCTTCTGGCTTCTTTGGAGAGCTCTCTGTAAGAGAAGGTCCTAGCAGACTGACCACAGGGCTCTGTCAGATTCAAGACTTCATCGCGTCTGCACAGATTTTAATCTTTGGCCAGAAGGGCTGGGAAGTTCTTCTTGTTCCCAAGATCAACGGCCTGGCGTTCACGTTTCTCTCTGATTGTCCTAGTAGAGGCTTCTTGGAGCTGTGTGAGGAGGTCACAGCATTAAACCACAGACTCAAAGCAGCAGCTGGGAAACACTCCGTGTCAAAGGAGAAATGGTCTGTGTGCGGGCGGGTCGGCACAGGGGCCTCATAAACAACCTCCTCCTTCAACACCTTGCCTCCGGACACCTCAACAAGAGTGGGAGACTGGAAACCATCAGCAGGCTGAAAACTTACTGCCACTTGCCTGGGGCCTTGAAACAGGAATAGCAGTTTTAATCGGTTGCAGAACAAATTTGTGATTAAATCTCCCATCCTCTGAAATCTCTGGGGCCAAGCCAGTGGCTGGGGGGGGGAAGCA
>NW_010198855.1:0-1261 GCF_000695765.1 Mesitornis unicolor | reverse complement strand
TTTCCCCCCCCATCTCTTTTTTATTTTTTTTTTCCTGAAGATGCTCTATTTTTGTATTCCTCTTGGGGACCACAAATTGGCTGGGGAGGGCATGGTCATGGGTGTCTGCAGCCACACGCGGGGGTCCCTTCATCCCTGGAGCATCCTGTGGTACCCACAATCACCACTCAAAGTGGTACCCACGTTCACTGTCCAATGTGGTACCCACATTTGCCTTTGTCCTTGGCAACCCCTACAAGACTTGTCCCCATGCCACCAAGGACTAGGACTCCCAGACACCTTCCTGGCCCCACAGATGTCCCTCTCTGTGCCAGGGATGGATGGGAATAGCTGTAAGACCATGGATTGTCCCCACTGGAACAGGATGGGGAGCCCTGGGATGCTGTGCCTGTACCCGCAAGGGATAACAAGGCAGCGCAGGTGGCCAGGGGTGTTGGTCTGTCCGTCCATCCGTCTGTCTGCTCAGCTCTAGAGGGGACATGGGGTTGTCTGGGCATGCAGACACGAGGACCAGCACTTGTACCTCCGTGGCCATGGAGTCTCTGCGTTATTTATTAGAGGGGCAGCTTTGTGCCCTTTCCAGTGGCACTGGCGGTTTGGGGACACGTGTGGGTGCCCACCAGGCTTCTCTGGCCAAAGAAAAACCGCCTGTAGGTTGTTTTTATTGTTTTTTAATTGGTTGTTTGTGTGTTTTTACAAGCTCTGCTGTTTGTTTCCTTTGCGAGCCAGTTTTAGGCCTAAATATTTAGACTTTGGAGTTTGTTTGTGTAAAGGAGGAAACCCCAAGGCAATAATAAAAGCAAGTGTCTAGACTGATGGGCCTGGGGGAGTTTTCATTCCTGAGGCTTGGCTTGCTGAAACAGGGGGCACCCAGCTCCCCCTTGACACAAAGTGCAAGCACTATGGGGGAAGATGCTGCAGGGTGGGAGGATTGAGGTGGCTGCTGCTGGGGACACCTGTGCCCACATCCCTGTCCATATCCCAATCCTCTGCATCCTGGGGGTGTCAGTTGTATCTTGGTGAGTAGGGTATCACCCTGGTACCCAGAGCATCGCCCTCAGGGTGGTACCCACCATGGTACCCACTGCTTCCCCCCAGAGCATCACTCTTAGTGTGATACCCATTGTGATATCCACTGCTCCCACCCAGAGCATCCCCCTCAGGGTGGTACCCAGAGCATCACCCCTAGTGTGGTACCCACTGCTCCCCCCCAAAGCATCCCCCTCAGGATGGTACCCACCGTGGTCCCCACTGCCACCCC
>NW_010198854.1:0-960 GCF_000695765.1 Mesitornis unicolor | reverse complement strand
GGGTGGGGGGAGATCAGTGGGGAACCCCAAAATCCAAGGGGCAGGGGGGGGTCCCACAGGGGCTCCCGGGGTCGTGGTGGTGGTTTCCAGGAACCCCCATCCCCATTTTTGGGTGTTTTTTTGGGGTATTTTGGGGTGTTTGTGGTGGTTTTGGTACCTTACTGTACCTCTCTGGTGGTTTCAAGGCCCCCATCCCAATTTTGAGGTGTTCTGGGGTGGGTTTGGGTGTTTTTGGTACCTTATCGTACCCCAATGGCAGTTTCGAGTCCCCCCATCCCCATTTTAGGGTACTTTGGGGTGTTTTCGGTACCTTACTGTACCTCAATGGCAGTTTCAAGGTCCCCATCCCAATTTTGGGGTGTTTTGGGGTATTCTGGGGTGTTTCTGGTACCTTATGATACCAGCAATGGCGGTTTCAAGTCTCTCCATCCCCATTTTAGGGTATTTTGGGGTGTTTTTTGGGGTTTCTGTACTTTATTGTACCCCAATAGTGGTTTCGAGTCCCCCCCATCCCCACTTTAGGGTATTTTGGGGTATTTTCGGTACCTTATCGTACCAGCAATGGCGGGTTCAGGGCTCCTCATTCCCATTTTGTGGTGTTTTTGGTATGTTATTGTACCTCAATGGCAGTTTCAAGGTCCCCATCCCAATTTTGGGTGTTTCTGGGGTATTTTGGGATGGTTTTGGTACCTTATCGTACCTCAGCGGCGGTTTCAAGTCCCCCCATCCCCATTTTAGGGTATTTCTGGGGTGTTTTTCAGTGGTTATCGTACCTCAATGGCGGTTTCAAGTCCCCCTATCCCCCTTTTTGGGATATTTTGGGGTGTTTTTTGGGGTTTCTGTACCGTATTGTACCACAATAGGGGTTTCGAGTCCTCCCATTCCCATTTTAGGATATTTTTGGGGTATTTTTCGGTGATTTTTGTACCTTATCGTACCTCAATGGCGGTTTCAAGTCCC
>NW_010198853.1:399-631 GCF_000695765.1 Mesitornis unicolor | reverse complement strand
ATCAGGATGCCCAGCATGTACTGGTCCACCTCCAGCCCCTCGAGCAGCGCCGTCTTACTGCGGGCAGCAATGGGCAGAGTGAGGACAGGGTTGGGCAGGGAACCCCCCCCAGGCAGGGAAACAGGGGCACGGCCCCGCCAAGCCCCCACTCACTTGCAGACGGGACATCGCCACGTCCCCCGCTCACAGTGGCGCTGCAGGGAGGACTCCAGGTAGACGCACCACGGGAGAG
>NW_010198853.1:0-254 GCF_000695765.1 Mesitornis unicolor | reverse complement strand
TGATGGCCGTCTGCTCCACGCCATCCTCGCCGTTGGGCCCCGAGGTGCCCGGGATGGTCCCGCTGCTGAAGTTGCGCTTGACTGGGAGGGGTGAAGGACGCAGTCAGAACCGGGACACCGGGGTGGGGGTAGCACCGTGGTGCCCCATCACCCCCACTGTGCTGCAACCCCCAGACCAGGGCGTCAGGGTCTCCCCCCTCCCCATGCCGCAGCCCCCAGACCCGTGCGTGCCCCCCTTCTGCCATGACGCAGAC
>NW_010198852.1:15561-22626 GCF_000695765.1 Mesitornis unicolor | reverse complement strand
TATATATATAGTATATCTATAGCGTGTGTGTATATATATAATATGTTATATATGATATATTCCATACACTGTGCTATATATTATTATATATTAATGACAGTTTAGGCTAAATTCTCCCTGTAGAGGTGAAAATTCAGATGTCTTTGCACTCAATAGATGTCTAATAGCAGTCTGATGAATCTGCCCCCTGCCTGCATCGTGCTCTTGAGCAGCTCTTTTAATCCATGGCAAATGCAGTGGCACCCAAGCAGCACCCAAGGAAGAAGGTGAATATCTGGTTTGGTTTCAGCAATCCATGGATGCCAAGGGAGTAAAAGGATTTGCCGAACAAGTTCTCCCAAAATGATGCAAGAATATCCATGATCCCAGAAAGTAGCTTTACGGTTTGGATAGGGTTAGGACTACTTATTTTCCGTCTGTAGTGTTTTTCACTGCTGGCTTTTAGTGAGCTATTTCGTCTGGGTTTCATTTTGCCTGCTTTCACACCCCGTCAGAAAGCTTTGAATGTAGTGACATCACCCCCAAAAGCTATTATTTTCTATTAGTTCTTAAAGACATTTGACACTGCCTGGCAGTTCTGCCTGCCCGTGTTTCTCCAGGACTGTCTCTGCAGGCTTTGGGCTATCGAACACAAATTACTAGTCTTGATCAAAGTCCAAACCAGCTCTTAATGAATTATTGAGTTCTTGGGAAGCTGTGTACCGTTTACAGGCACAGGGAACTTGAAATCTAGGACAAAACTTAACAAAAGGGCATGGAATGACTTACAAGTTTGGTGTGCTGAATATTCTGAGTTCTCATTTTAATAGCAGAGAGCATCACTTTGGATTATTGATTCAGCTGTCTTTTTTTCATTCTTGCAGCTCTCACACTAAATTGAAAGGATAAAATCTGGAGAGCTGTCTTGGCAGCTGGCAGAGATCTGAACGCTCAAGAAACCCTTTGAATAATGTATTGCTGCTGCCCTGACTGATGGCCTTAATATCAACTTCCCTACTCTCAAGCACTTCGGAGCGACTCTTTTTAAATATTATATTGCAAGAGCAAGTATATTAGGGCACAATATCCCATCTGGGAGTCAGATGATCCTTTCAGCTGCCTTGTTGAGTCACTGCAATGTCTTGGCATGGATGCTTGGCCCCTTTTCTACTCTGCAATGGGGTGGTAACGACACCCAGTTATCCCAGCTATTCACATCTCCTTCTTGTAAACGTCTTCACGTAGAAATAGATCTGACAAAGTAAACAATAAGGATATTAAATAACCTAGGGGAAAATAGTACGGTGTGAAATTGTTGTGGTTTAAGCTGGTGGGGAGCTAAACACCACGCAGCTGCTTGCTCACAGCCTCATATCCAGTGGGGTATGGGAGAAATTGGGAGTAAACGGAAAAGAACTCATCAGCTGAGATAAAGATAATTTAATAATTAATATAAACCAAACTGAAATAATATTAATTAATTGTACAAAAAGAGGATCAATTATAATTAAGCAATCCCAGTTCTCCTCAGCCCACAAACTGCAGGCACTGCCTGTATGGCAATGACAACGCCACAAGGGAGGGATGAGCCTCAGGAGCCGAAATGGGCACCAGCACCAATGGAAGAGGAGAGAAAAAGGAAGGGGTTATCCCCAGCAAACTCTCCAATTTCTAGTAAGTGTAATGTTTATGGGATAGAATACAGCTTTGTTGGTCAGCTTAGGTCACACCTGGATCCTCTGTCCTGGGTCCCCTGTCCCAGAGAGTCCTGGGCTCTCGCTTCCCTATCCTCTTGTGCAGAAAGAAGGGGAAAAAAACAAACTAAAGAAACCATGACCACAGGTGCAGCTGAAAGGCTGAAAAACAAACCTTGAGATAATACAAACATCTCGTGTTACCACCATTCCTCTGAGCACAGATCCAAAACAAGGTCTCACCAGCTTCTCTGAGGGAAATCACCCTGCCCAGCCATAGCATCAGTGTCAGCTTGTGCTCACTGCATCCAGCCCTGCAGCCCTGCTGGGACAGAAAAGGGGATTCTACCATTAAATCCCAGCAAAACCACCACAAAAATGATCCAAGCCCTAAACTTTCTATATCAGGGTATGATCAGTGATGCTCCTTGTGTCACAGTTGTGCTGCTATCGGTCGGTGTAAGGGAATGGTGATTGACACTGGCCAGGGATGCCCTTGTGGGAAAAGAAGGGTCAGAGGTTTTAGGGGTTTTTATTATTTCTAGGATTTCTAAGTCTGAGATTGATCATATCAATGGTTGAGTCAAAATCTCTTTGACATTTGCTCGGGGATGAGCTGAGTCTCTTGTGTGCGAGGCTGATGCTCAGTGTAGATTTACCGAGGCTTCTTGGTGCAGTGCTGTAGCAGAATAGGAACAGTTAGTCACTGTAAGGACCACATTATCCGAACAACTGGAAGTAAAATAACCTGCAGAAATGAAAATGTTAAAAAAGAAGGCAAACCATGGCAGTTACTCCTTCTTCAGCTGCTGTTTTTCTTGTATTTTCTGAGCCATTAACTTATTACCAGCCAGAACGCTCCGCTCCAATTTTGTTTTCTAGAAGCCACTTTAAAATAATCTCATGTTGCTTTAAAAATGCAGATGATTTCACCAAGTCCTTGGGTAACATTTTCTCTTTTCGCTGAGTGTTACCCCGCATGCTGGAGCCGAGTTCGCGTTGGTTCCTGCTGGAGGTGTGATTACTGCGTGGATTACCTGGGATCTCAGTGATTACTCTCATTTTGTGCTGATTTGTCTGCCCTGGCTTCTGCGGCTCCTGCCCGTCCTGGTTTCGCTGGGATAGAGTCATACAATCAATTTTCTATGCAGGAAAGCTGCATTTCTGAGAAGGGCACAGCGCTCGAGTGCATGGGAACAAAGGGATCAGACACTTTGGGTCAGTTTTTGGCCAGCTCTGGTGTGTGGTGATCAAGGTTTTTAGTTTGCTTTACCCAGGCGCAGAAGCTGTGGGGAGCAAAAGCCAGGGCAGCTGACCCCAGTGGCCAACAGAGTTATTTCATACCAGAAATGTCACTATAAATTGGGCAGTTTGCTGGGGATGGCCCTCTCTTTCCTCGATGGTTGTTACCCATGAGGGTCTCACCCATCATTCTGCTCCCAAAACCTACTCCCCTGCTTGTTGTGACCATCACAGCTTGTGACCACTGTATTGGCTGAACATAACTCTGTGTACTTCATATAAATATTGCTATTAATACTGGAGTTTATTGTTATTATTTTATTAAATCTGTTTCTATTTCACCCCATGGGTCTCCTTTCCTCTTCCCAAATCCCCTCCCTGGATGGGAAGGAGTAATCGATTGACACAACTGCCTGAACCATGATGCTGCCCAAACAGGGAGCTACAAACCTCCTTTGCTCAACAAAGCCAGTTTTCACATGGCTTTTCTCTTGAGCTACCAAAAATGTCAAATATTTTTAATTCCCAGCATGCCTCACCTCAGTATCTCATATCCATCTTCCACAAGAGGCCAGTCTGTTTTGCCATTCGTTCTTCAAACCCAACTGACACACAAGAACTTGGAGACCATCAGGAGTTTAAATCCCCCATCCTTTATGAGCAATGATTCATAATGTGCTGTGGGTGTGGAGAAATTTCTAAAAGCAGGTCCTGCTTTGCCTTAAAAAGCCCATGGATCTGACTTGATGAGTTCTTCATGCACGTATGTAACTCCTCAGGAAAGTGGGACCAAAGTCAGTGTGACCTGCACTTAATTAACTGCGTTTTGCCTCGTATAACAGGCCCTCAGCAGACAAACTGGGATCCTTCATCCCCTGATGAGCTGAGCCCTCCCTTGGTGGAACAAGCACAGCTGTGCACTTGGCGTCAATAATTTATTTGTTCAGTAGTGCCAGCAAATCTGGTCCTGGGTCTTGTTTAAATTGATGCTTAACCAAGTGATGGTTGTTATTCCGAGGAGTTGGGGAGTTTTGGGGATGTCTGGGAGTTGGAGAGTTTGCTGGGGATGGTTTCTCTCTTTTTCCTTGATGGTTGGTACCCCCAGAGGGTCTCGCCTGTCATTCTGCTCCCAGATCCTACTCCTCTGCTTGTGACCACTATATTGGCTGAGTATAATTCTGTACTTCATATGAATAATGCTATTAATACTGGGTCCTATTATTATCATTGTCATTATCATTATCATTATCATTATCATTATCATTATCATTACTACTATTGTTACTACTACCACTACTAGTACTACCACCACCGCTACTACTACTACTATTATTATTATTTTTATTTTCATTTTTACTTTTATTTTTATCTGCTCTGTTTCTATTTCAACCCACGGGTCTCATTTCCTATTCCCAAATCCCTGGATGAGGAGAAGTCGCTGAGTGACAAAACAGCTGCCTAAACCATGACATAAATTTAGCTCTGCATGGATACACGCCAAGGGGAATATGCCCCAGAAGAAAATAAATTAAGAGGAAAGTCACAAACGGAGCTGACCCATTGGATTTTGGGACATTTGGAGGTTTAACTCCCTTTAGCATTAGCATCTGGCCACTGGGACATGCCCAGGGACCACCCAGCTCTTTCCAGACCATTCCTTGTTGCTCTGCAGGTAATTTTGGTGAGGAATTTCGGCCAGCAGCCAGGAGCAATGTGGACAAGTAGCCAGAAAGGAATGAAGAGAGAAAGGCTGCTCCGCTTAATGAGTGCAATAAAGCAATACGAGTGCAATTACGCAGTAAAACTGTTGTCATTTTGGGTTTAGAAGATAATGTACTAGGTAATAGTCCTCATTTTAGCCTGTGTTTGCAGGCATCTTTTAGCCCCTGACATTATAATTAGGTACTAATATCCCATGCCTGCATCTCTTCATTTTTATGGGCGCTGAGGCGTTGTATCAAGATGAGGTCAGATCCCGAAATTCTGCCCGCTCACGCTGGTCCTTCGCTCTGTTTGGCTTTGCCAGGTTGTGAGCAGGCCTTGAAACGCAGTCTGTCCGTCCTTCACATCAAGGGATATGACGGCACGGAGAGAAATAATCACACCCAAGTGCAGGGGGTGTTCCCAGTGCCGAATGGCTATTTCCCTTGCATATGAAATCCTGAAATTGAGCATGAAGTAATTTGTATCAGCTTCCCCCACACCTCATATTAATGGTATGATTTTACAGATGTTATAAATGATGGTTTTGGTTTGATTCTGAAAAATGTCCTCATTCCTGTGGTGAAATTTTGGCTTCATCACTAGAAATACTGTCAAACGCGTAATTGCTTCCCTTATCGATGCTCTGTTTTCCTTCTTGGCAAATTTTATTTGCCCTCCCTCTGCCTCCCTGGTTTCTGTCAATTATTTTGGGAATCAGGTTGATGATGGATGATTAGAATAAAATTATGAAAACATCTCTGTGCTTTTTGTGAGCATTTTTACCTGGCACATTTTAATACGATCCTCTGGCTTCAGGCCGTTGTTTCTCATGTGCCGTCACCTCTCATTGGTGTCAGGTTTTTAAGCTGGGTCAGATTTGGGGATCCCTACTTTTGGGGCGGTCTAAAATGATCACCTGGGAGTTTGAACAAACTTCTTGGTGTGCTAAAACCAAACATCGCCATTTAATTTGAACTCAAACTTACATCTGCAGGAGAATACAGCACCAAATTCCTACTTTAACTGCACTTTAGGATTGTTGGAACTGTATCATCATCATCATCTTCTGTCCTTTAGCAAAGCTCCATCCTTCAATTTTTAATTGACTCCAGTCTTATCCTTAATAGTGGCTCCTCTTGAGCGCAGGGATGTAGTCTCTGCTTTTCTAAAGGTTAATATCAATCCGTAATGAATGGTACAGATTAAACACCGGTGACATTCTGTTTTCACATCTTGTATAGATAAAATATTTACACTTTAACTGAGATCGATTTAGAAAGCAGGTGCAGCTTTGATGTTTACATCTTTTAATCGGCACCCTTAATTAACAAGTTGTTTGCTAATGATTAATCACCTGCACAAATACCCTGCAGATTTGTCAATTTTGAACTTCCAGGCATCTTGGAGGTTGGGTTTTTTTCTCCTTATGATGAAAATTGATATAAGATTATGGGGACCGTGTCCTTTCGAGTGCTTGGGCTTGGGAGGTACCAGGACCAGGTGCTTTCCAAATATCGAGCAGGAAAACCCAACCTAAGTGGTGAAAGGTATTTTTTTTGCAGAAACACAGGTGTTATTTCTCAGGCTTTGGTAATGGCTAGAATGTGAGGTGATCATTGCTTACATCTGTTAGTAGCTACTCTGCATATAAGTGGGGTTGGGGATAGTGGGTAGAGGAGCTGTTGGGTATGAAGGCTTTGGATGTTGGTTTGCAAGGTCAGCAAAGGTTTGTTCTGCTTCTGTCTTTATGGGGAGTCAGTGTTGTGATGCCAAGGTATGGATAATTATTATATAAATAGTAATTATTTGGTTAGGAGATGGTCTGGGTTAGATGTTAAAAATTAGAGAACCAGCATGGAAAGTACCCTAGGATGGTTTGGGTTGGAAGTGATTTTCATGGTTGTCTGCTTCAACCCTCAAGAAGGCATCAAAATGGCATCAAGATTTTGGGAGGGGAATGTGTTAGCACCCAAACTATTGGGATGTGCTCAGCTCATTTTGTTATCAGGTGCTGTTTACCCAAAAAACACTGCCCTGGGGTTCAGTCTCTTTGTTTCTGAGTCTTTAACCATCAAGGTGTGATAGCTGTTGCTGTTGGGATTGTCTGATAAAGATAAGAATTATGGCTTGATGTTTTATTTGTCTTTTGGCTACTTGAATTTGGTGATGTTTTCTGGCTCTGGGGGGTTTCTTCTGGCCTCAAATTTGTGTTTTTATTGTGCAGAACTAAGCCTTTTGTGCATGAAATGAGATTGCTTTGGTGACTGGAAAGCTGCTGAAAGTAGCAAAATCAGAATATTTGGCACAAAACCCAGGGCCGATCGCTTTATTTTTGCGGCATCACTGATGGGCAATGGAGGCCTCTCACTTTTACAGAGCAAAACCTGCACATTCTTTTCCTGTAAATGACAAATTTCTGGGGAAGCTCATTAAACTCCCTGCTGAA
>NW_010198852.1:10117-15551 GCF_000695765.1 Mesitornis unicolor | reverse complement strand
GCTGAACAGCTCGTAATGGTTTATTTTTTGTTATGCAATATCCCGCTTTCTGGTAACAAAGGTTGAAAATTGTCTCTCTGACAGCGGTGTCATTAAGTTTTAATTTGCTGTTTTGTGTCGTGAAGCACTCTGTGGGTTCATTTATTCATGTGAAGGCCTTTTTGATGGTGATGAAGGTGGAAAAGCCTGTGTACTCCTGGATGGGCTTCATGTATGCTCCATGTGAAGCTGTTAATGAGCAAATTATTTTCAGCAGTTTCTTAACCCATTTTATTGCTGGGTTTTGGATCTTCCAAAATGAGGAGGTGCTGAGCTGATCTGCATCCATCCCCCTGTTTTATGTTGCTGTGCCTCCCGTGGAATGAGTTACAATGCAGAATTATTGAAGAAATCAGGTTTTTTTTAGTGAAATGAGTGCAGTATTTCAGAAAATAAAATTAGGAGATATTTAGAAGGACAAGATTCCTTAATAATTGCCTTCAGTGTCTGGATCCCCTTGCAGGGAAGCATCGACCGCTTTGCAATGCGGTTGTGCTATTGATCTGAGGTCGATCCCTAGAGACCGGAGCTGGGCATTTAACCTCTCCCGAAACATGAACTGGTGTGTGAGGAGCTCTCTGTGCTCTGCTTCACCCCAAGCTGTGCCCAAAAACCGGAATGTGAGCTGCTGCTCCTGAAAAGAGGGTTTGCTTGGCTTGTTTGGTGGACAGAGAACAGCTGAATTTGTGAAAAATGCAAGGTTTACTGGGAATGTAGCGTTTAAAAGTGTGCCCTCCACTGCTCTGACTTACATATGGTGGGGAAGGAGGATGTCAGCATTATTATTGATTATTTTTTTCATTATTCTGCTACCAAACCACAGCTAATCCTGAATTTCCAAGCTCACAAAACACAATGATCTATTGTGTTTCTGCACTGTTAGCTAGGGAAATAACAATATTTACCCATCGCCTGCTGTTATTTCCAGCATGTAGCTGCAAACTGGTGTTTAGGAAATGCACTTTTCAGCCTGGTATTGGTTATCTATGGGTGGGTTGCAAATGGTCTTAAACCCAATGTTGTTGCAAATATCTCTTCCTTCATGCCATGGCAAGAGACGCTTCTGTGTGTCAGTGTGGATAAGCGATCTCCACTGAGATAAGTGTTTGACCAAATAATTCTGCAAGTATTTAGTATTTATTTAAGTATTTAGGAGGTAACTTTCTGCATTAAGTAAGGGATTTGGGCACTTAGTGGAGATACCAACGGAGAAGACTTTTAGCCAGCTGGGCCATGGTGCCACATCTGTAAGTACCACTTGGTATGGCTGAAAAAAGGTGTGTTTTCTCTTGTGTGAGCTTGGTTTGGTGAGGAACGACTGCACACCCAAACCAGAGTTTGTTTTTTGCCTAGTAGTGTGGGTGATGGGAAGTTGTATTAAAAATCTATCACGTTAGAGCAACCACAGAGGTTCTTATGGTGTGATGAGGTGAAAGATGGCTCTGAACAGGGGGGTGCATGCAGAGAAAACATAAATGGATGTTGGTGCCATTGTCCATTCTGCATCTCCACTCCAAAAATGCCCCTTCTACAGCAACGCTTGGGTTCTGGGCCCATCATGTGGATGGCTGCAACCTACAGCTCCTTATTTTGGGTGAAGGAAAGGGATCAGTTTTTGACCTGGAGAATGTCCTGATGCCATGTGTCTGCTCATCGTGAGCCTTTACTGTAAGCCTTGTTGTAAAAGACACACATGAATATTAATTGTCCTTGCAAGTGCCATGTGTGTCTTTGCTGTAGTGTGCTCCTTAAGTTTGATGTATTTAGTTCTGCTTATTTGCAGTAATTTAAATATTGATGCATGCAATTAAGTAGAGCTTATAACGAGACAAGATTTAAAAATGCATCTCAAAGTCTTCAATGAAGGTACACTTCAAGATGCATTCCTTGTTACGGAGTTTATTTCTGCTACGGCACTGGCAATGAAACACCACTTTTTGTCTGTCTGCTGCTGATTTCTTCACAAGCTGTTACTCCTCTGTAATAGATCGAGTCTATAAACCAAGATTTGATGTCCCAAAAGAGAGAACTGGAGGCTAATTCAGCCCACATTTCTCCAAATTGGCATGTCCTCATGCAAGACACTTTACTACGGAGTAGAAAATAATTATTAGGAAATGCAGGAAGTCTTCATGAAAAATAGAAACCTCATATCTGAGTGTGCTGCCAATTTGGATTTAGAGGGTTGTTATTTAAATGATAGTGTGTCCAAGTAAGAACTATTTTAGCATGCTTTATTAGGTACTGATTTAACAGTACAGGGTAGATGCATTTCTGGCTGGCAAAAATGATTTTTCCCATTCAGTAAGGCTTGTCAAAATTTCCACATCCCTTCTTCCTTTATATTTGGAGGAGATTGAGGGCTGCCAAAGATCCCCATCCCAGGACAGTAAACTGGGACTTGCAGATGGAGCAAATGCCTTGGCTGGTGGTGAGAGCACTTGCTTCAACCAGCGACTGGAGCTTCCAGTCAGGATAAACCCTCTCCTATGAGGACTTGTGCAGTATTCTGCATTTCTTAACCAAATACATGGCTGTTTTCATCAGTTCTGGCCCATTACGTTCTCCACTCAGCAGCCTACAGCCCCCCAGTGCCTTTCTGGGGCTGGAGGTACGTGTAAATAAGATGTGTTATTTTGTTCTGTTTGACTTTTAATTTAATTTTATGATGAGGAAAGACTAATATTGGATCTATTAGACTCTTTGGATCTCCACGTATTGCCATGCTTCAGATTAAATCCTATTTCTATGACTGATCTCAAGTTCCCACTGCTTTTGGACACGTCCCATCACTAATTTCAGTGCCTGGGGCACAGCATTAATTTCTGTGGTGTCATGGGGAGCTGAGACTTCACACCGAGAAGGACCAGAGCATGGCTTTAACTGGGACCTGGGTCTGTGCAAATGCCCTTTAGGATGAAGGACCTGCTTGTATCTTTGTTTATAATACAGGAAAATCATTAGAGATCCCCAAGCTGGTTGGTGGGAAGTTTAAGATCTGCAGAAATGCATCTGTGTTTTTTTAATGTCTACAAATGGTAATAACTGAAGCGCTTCACAAACATTAAGTGTTTTCAGTGCTTTAATGAGGAAGGAAACATCAAAGGAAGCGGCTATCTCCAGAGTTAATTGGCATTTCTCAGCCCAAGTGGATCCTGACCTTTACTCCCTTATCCGCAGCATGTGCAAGAACATTGTCATCTATCTTTGGTAGTTTATTTCCCCTAGAAATGTAGGTACTCCTGGATTTGCCATAAGGGAGAACACAGGCAGTTTAATGCTGCAAGACAAAATGCCATAAGAGGCTGTGGGTTGTTTCCAGTGAAACTGGAGGGGGTTTTGGTGATGGTTCTGGTTTCAGGTTAATGTTGGAGCTTGGAAAGGAATTGGCTCGATTTGGCCTTCAGCAGCACATCATATTGTCAAAGGGTGTTCAACAGGGGGTCTTTTCCAATGGACTTCAGTCTGCATGGGGAGAAGAGAGGGATTGAGGTGTGCTGTTTAATGAAGGCAAAATACTGCAAAACCTCCTTAGTAAAAAGCTGTCCTGAAAACTTGACTAATATACAAGCAGCTCATAGACATGTAAGACAAATGGTTATTTTCTAGACGCTATCTCGAGTCAAGTGAAGATAACACCATGGAAGCTGAAATACACAGAGGAAAACAGCCTTTTATAAGTCACTTATTATTAATTTGGTGCTCAGGGGGACACCAGACATGGATTATTGTCATTACAATGGCATTTGGATAACTTTTTTCACATTGGGACTGGTGTGGATGCCATTAAACTTGCTGGGAATCATTAGATGATTCATGGCTGCTTTTTTCCGCTCAGCCCTGTAAAAGGTCACCACTCTTCATTGCTATTACTGTTTATTACTAATTATTATTGTTCGATATGCCCCTGGGGCTGCTAGCCAAGGTATTGTAATGTCCAAATTGCTGAGGAACGGGGGTTTGGCAAGTGGAGCACCTTACTGCTTGCCAAAAATATGGACGAAGATCGTGAGAACACCCTTCCATACACTATGTGCAGTTTTGAATGGATGCATTGACCAAATTATTGGTTTTTAAGCAAAAATAGATGGCCAAATCTTCATCTTGTGTAGTTTTTACTGGGGGTGGTGAAGCAGTACCTCTTTATTCCAGCTGAGATATGGGTCACCACTGGCAGTGTAGGCAAAGGACAGGGACCTGGACACGAATCCATCCAAAGCAGTTTGAGCTGCTTACACAGACATCATACCTTAAAATACACTTTCAGGATGACCCTTACGGGACAGATGGCTGTGCCTGTTTTGAGCTAGGGGAACTGAGGCAGACTGAGCTGTTTGACCAGGTGGTGGTAGAAAACTTCTCAGTTATTTGAATTAATTTAATTACATTTTTTTAAAATTGAGTTCCTGAAAATATACCAGCCTAGTTCTTGTGGTGTAGAAGTCAATGTTATTTCATTATCTCCCATGGAAAATGAACTTTGTGTTCATCCTTCATCTAAAAATCTCATCCCATCAAAGACTGGGTTTCTCTTTAGACTAACGCTGATTATAAAATACCCCTGAAACAACAGGAATACTCTGATCAGAAGAGAGGTCTTAAAGTGTCTCATTTGTGGCAAAAACAGTATCAAAACAGGGTAATTCACTTAGGAAAGCTGAGAGGATGCCAAAATCCCAGAATGTGAGGAGTTGGAAGGGACCTGGAAAGCTCCCCCAGTGCAACCCCTGCCAGAGCAGGAGCACCAGAGCAGTCACACAGGAACACGGCCAGGGCTTTGGGTGTCTCCACACAAGGACACTCCACAACCTCTCTGGGCAGCCTGGGCCATGCTCCAGAACCCTCACACTCACAAACTTTGGCCTCATCTTCAGCTTGAACCTCCTGTGCTCCAGCTTGGGACCATTGCCCCTTGTCCTGGCATTGGCCATCCCAGAGCAGAGCCTGGCTCCTTCCTCCTGACACTGCCCTTTCCCAATGGATCCCCAGGAATGAGGGCACCCCTCAGGCTCCTCTGCTCCAAGCTCAAGAGCCCCAGCTCCCTCAGCTGCTCCTCAGCAGGAGATGCTCCACTCCCTCCAGCATCTCATCTCGGTGGCCCTGCTGGACTCTTTCAAGCAGTTCCTGTCCTTCTGGAGCTGAGGGCCCAGCACTGGCCACAAGATTGCAGCTGTGGTGTGAGCAGGGCAGAGCAGAGGGGCAGGAGAACCTCTCTGCCCTACACCCACCCCTTCCCATCCAGCCCAGGATGGCGTTGGCCTTCTTGGCTCAAGGGCACATTACTGCTCATGGGCATCCTGCAAAGAAAATCAATGCTTGCTATGTGTTAGTGTGCATTGAGGGTAAGGGCTGGCCAGGCACCTGCTGGAGTTACTGGTGGGACTGGTGGGCTGTG
>NW_010198852.1:0-10045 GCF_000695765.1 Mesitornis unicolor | reverse complement strand
CCTGTGGGTGGTTTATTGCTCATTTCCAGTTTTCCTGATGCAATACCCAAGGGTTCTGTAGTTTCTTTGGTAATTTGGGGGCTGGTGGCTGCCCAAAACAGGCACTTTGACTCCTCCAAAGCTGCTTTTTGTGCCACCACCCCCAGCAAACACCGTTCCTTAACACACAGGTTGCTTCTCCAAGGGCACAAAAGACAAAATCCATCTGAGAAATTTCAGGTGTGTGGCAAAGGGGAGGCAAAGCTGCTTTATTTCTATAACAGCTATAAGTGACCTTTAAATGTGCACAGCAGTCCGCAGAAAAGCAAGGGGGAGGCACAAAAGATTTTTTGTTTGTTCAGGTCGCAGAGGACAGCGAAAATGATGGACTGTGCAAAACAAAAGAGCTTTCTTGTAGGCAGAAGTTGAAGTGGTCACAGGGGTTTTGTGCTGTAACATTTCATTTAGTCCAATATGTTGGAGGTTGTTGCTTGGTTGCAAGCGTCACAGAAAATATCAGTTCCTGAGGATGAGTTTCCCTTCAGTAAAACCTGGGTACGTGAAGCCCTGGACTGTCTATTTCACCCTGCTTGAGTTGCCTCAAATCATAATTTATCATTTCTTTATCAGTTTAGTATGTAGGCAGTGAAGCCTCTGCTTTTTGCTGCTTTGATTTCAAGCATCGGCTCTCACCTGCTGTGAGATAAATTGTTTTAAGGCATGAAAATGAAATTTTCAGCTAGACTCGATTCACATGCTCAGTGAAGCTCATACCCTTAATTATATCCTAAGTGAATTTACAGTAACTTTTGAGGGTTAAGTGTCTTTCCCAATGAGTTTTTTGTACAAGTTCTGGCTGAGTTAGGCCAAAATGAAGGTTCTGGGGATCTCTTGCTTCCAGATTCACTGCAAACCAGGGGGTTTTCAGCTTTTTGGGTGCCAGGGTTGGTGTCAATGCTTTTCCCTCTGCTTAGCTTGGAAAACTCAGAGGTTCTGTTGTTAGAGAACCAGAAAGGTGAGATAAAACATTGATATATTGCAGGGTTATCTCACCCCTGCCTAGAAAAACCCAGTGAGGCTGTCAACCATCTTCATACAGCAGTCAGTATTATTTAGGCAATAATAACAAACATATTAAAAGACCATCATGCAAGCAGAAGGGGATGGTGACAAGTTCGAGCATCAAACATATCAATAAAAAGGCATTAGAAGTTGCTTTTCTTATTTACCCAACTCTTTTGATGCTGCACTGTCAGCTACTGCTTCCTGGAAGAGCCAGGAATTGGAGAAACTTGGGTGAGCCTCATAGCATCAGTCAGTAAAAAGGTCTTTCATTACTCAGAAAATGAGTGTCTCCAGAGAAATAACTACTAATGCTTATGATTATGTGGTCCTTGATGAAGTATGCAGAGAGAAAAATCTGTCTTCTTTAAGGGATTTGGTTAAATGATGCAGAACAGTGATGGTTCATCTGCTTCTGTGTCAAAACCTCATGCCAAGTCTCCCTTTCTCCACATCACTTGTGGTGTGGGGCACATCTGCATTAGCTTGATGAGCACAAGTGGACCCATCCAATGATCCCATGCCACACAGCCTTCCCCTACAGCCTCTATTTTTGGTAATGTGAAGTAAGATGAATGAGGATTATCCTTACAGTCCTACTGTTAAATAAAATATGCTTCTGAATCCGAGACTAATATTTGCTTGGAAGAAAAAAGATCATTAGTTTTCTCTTGCGAAGATGAATGTGTGGTTTTGAGGAATAGCGTCTGTGTCCCAGAATTGTTAGCAGCTGCCGTAATAATTCTTTGGAGGTGATGAAGAGAGTGACAGGCTTTCTGAGGCTCCTTTTGGTAGGAGGCCAAAAGAAGAAGAAAATTGGGCTTCAGGCATCAGATTGATCACCGGGGCTGGAAATGAAGGGACATCAGTGCAACCCTGAAAGTCTCCCAGCTCCTGGTCCAGGGGAGATGAACCCATGTGTCCTGGTCTGAGCTCAACAGAACTGATTTTCTATTCAGTGATTCACTTTCCAGCTCAGTCTCTTCTCAGGGGCTGAACTTGCTCAAACCAGCAGCATGGTTTAACAACAGTGTGCACTGCTACAAGTGATCAGCACAAGGCCACTGTCTCACCATGGGGGCTGTGTCTGCACCCACAGGAGGAGCAGACCCAACCCTGCCCAACCAGGGATTGCATCCCACACACGCCACACTCAGTGCAAAGCCCAGGGATCCCCAGGGTCTGGACCCTTCCAGCTTGGACCCTTCCTTCCCTCTCCACCCCTGCAATGGCCCAAGGCCCAGCAGACCCTGCTGCTTGGGCTGCCTCTGATCCTGAGCCCTGTGTTCCTGCATCAGCTCCCACTGCTGCTGGGTCCGCACTGGGACTTTTCCAGTGCTCCCAGAGCCTCTGGTGCTGTCATGGTCATTGGGGGAGGATTTTATATTGGTTTTGTATCTATATTTGTACATGTCTGTATATATTTTATTATTTTCCTGTTAGTTTTCTTTCCCAACCTGTAAAGTCTCTCTCCCTTCTCTTTTCTCTTCCCTTCTGGGGAGGGCAGATGGGTTAACAGAGAGCGTTTGGCCAGGAGTTAGTGGCCAGCCCAGCCCTAAACCACAACACCACGGCAGAAGTGAGTTGAAGATCAGAACCATCCACATCTTTAAAAGATTAGCTTATGGGGTAGCTACCACTGAAGCATGCTCCTCTATATTGGTTCACGTAACTCTCATGTTTCCATGCTTTTTTCCTTGTACCATAAAGCAGATCCCTGTTCTTGGTGTGAAGCAGGGATGGAGAATGGCTCCAGTCTCCTCAAAGCTTGTTCTGCCTATAGGGCTGATGTCCCTTGTGCCAAATCAACATTTCTGCTCTTACCATTTCAGAGGTGTCCAGCACTGCAGAACAATACACAAATACCTCCCATACCTGCACAAAATAAATTACCTCTTTCATCTAGAAATAGCCGAACTGGAAGAAATGGAGCACAAAATATTGCACAGCGGGTGACAATGGTGAAACGAGATAAAAGAAACAGAAAATAGCTACAGAGCTCTTTCTATTTTTTTTCCTTCCCCAGAAGGAAAATGATTCACAAAGCAGTTTGAGATGGATGCTTTGAGACTCAGCAGCGTCAATTTTCCATGACTGAGGGGACACAGCGCTTAATTTACCTCCTCGGTCTGTGTGGGTAACAAGCATCTTTTAGTTTTTTATGTTTTAATGAGCACATGTAAGCCATACCAGGCTTCCAGATAAGCCTAAAATCATAAGAAAACTCCCAGGAGCTTTGCTTCCTCCTCTAAACTCTGCTCAGAACTGGAGAGGGAAAGCTGTGGAGCTGGCAAAGTGGCATTGGATGCGTCTGAATTCATGCTCTCCTCTTGGGGCTGCCTCCACCAAAATGGGGCAGAAAAGAAGCTGTGTGTACCCTATATCTTTAAAATGAAGTAAATCTGGTATCAGTCTTCTTCATAGTGGTCACTCTGCCCAATTTTATTTGCTGTCTGCGATGTGGCTCTTGTACATGTCCTCCTGGGACACTCTCCCCTGGTGTCTCTTTGAGGAGTATGGGGTGACCCATGATGAACATCTGGATGTGAGCAAGGAAGATGAGGTTATGAAATCATCTAGGATGGGAGTACAAATGTTGAAGTGAACTGATCCTGCCATAAATTAATCCTAATGTGTAACTTCTACCTGATGTAACTTGGCTTTGACTCCCAATTTTGTGGAGCAGCTTTAGCCTAAGCCTGCTGAGCTCTCAAATTTGGGTGACTTTATGTGACTTCTTTAGGATTCCTCTGAAGTCCTGGGTATTAACAGCTGTGAGGAAGATGTTGCTAGATGAGAGAAACTGCTGCTTTTTACTCTTGTAATAATCCAAGTGATTTGTAATACCGAGTTGCAAATTTAACTGATCACAGTTGAACCATCCTTCACCTCGTCTGCTGGCATTTATTTCTATACCTGGAAAGACCCGAGGATAAACGGACCATGGAAACAAACTGTGTGCGAGTGCAGCTTTCTCCATTAAAACCTTGGAGGAAAGCTGCATTCTTCAATTCCCCCTGCGTGCTTCTGTTCCAGCACACTTTCATCTCCTCAGGAATCCATTTGGCACTTCTTGCGAGCAATTTCAAAATCAAATCTGAACCAAAGGAAGGAGTAAATAAGGACAAGAACAGTCTGTTGTTTTGATGTAACCAGAGCCGCTCATCAGAATTCTGGCTGAAACAGGGTTTTTTCAGTAGAGTTTGGCCAGTTGACAGAAAAGCATAGCACAGGAGTGTCTCTGGTTTGGAGTTCCTGTTGAAAGCAGCAAAATTTGGGTGGGAGGGAGCCTGGCCATGGACACCTGGGGAGTTGATGGGCTTGGGGTGTGTAGGGTGGCAGAGAAAACCTCTCTGGAAAATACCAGAAACAGGATTTCTTCTGTAAATCTGGTTTGGCACCATATACGTGTGCATTACGATGGTTATAGGATGATGTACTTCGTGTGTCATGTGCTTTGAGAAGGCTTTTCTTAGTCATATTGGCCACAAGTGCATTTGTTTCAATCTCTTCACAGTTTTAGATTCAATCGCCTCTAATGACAGTAAGTTTCACAAGTTAATGTAAATCTTGAGTAGTTTTCTTTTTTTGTGGGTTTTTTCCCCTGGAAAAACTAATTTCATCCATTCCCCTGAAGATGCAAAGCTTTGAAACCTATTTGAGTCTAATGTGGAATTTATTTTATGACAAAACTGAAGATACTCGCGGATGAAAAATAAATACCAAGAATAAGTCATGCCTTTTTCATCTGGAGCCTGGGGGTGGAGACCTGAGTAGTCCAAATATTCAAGATAAGTCCTGTGGTACCCAGAAGAGCTTGGTATGGGTGGGTTGTGATGGGTGAAGCATTGTGATGCCATGGGGACCTGTGCTGGCTTATGAGTTGTACATGAGGCAGAGGGTCCTGCAAGGATGGAGGTCCTGAGGGTGTGTTTGAGCCATGGAGATAGGCTGGGTGATGCTGTGTCCCATTTGGGATGGCGCTTTGTACAGATGGGGATAGGAAGAGCCCCATCTATGTTGTGTATGTTGAGTTAGACACCCAAACTACCTGGTCTTTATGCTGTCTACTACATAGGTGAAATGTTCGTTGCAAGGGCTATCTGGACTATCCACTGTTGTCACCTAAAATAGAGTGGAGTTTTTTGGGGGACTAGGGATGTTAAGAGCCAAGTGATATGAACCAAGATGGGAAGAAAATCCACCACTGATCCTCAGATAATTCCTCCAAGACAGAAGAGTATCATGTCTTTCTGGTTTGCATCTTTTCAGCATCCTCAATGAAACAACTTCCCCTACTTACATATGGGAAAGCTTTATTATCTCTTCCTTTTGGCTGCAACTGAACTTTCCTATCATAAAGACTGAGATTAATCACTCTCCATTGGGAGTAATGATCGACTACATCACGTGATCCTCCAAAAACCCATGAATTGCTCTTCAAGAAAATCATACAATACACTAAAAATCCCAAGAAGTGTATTGGGCAGCACTTCTGAACTGTGCTGATTGCTCTTTAACTTAGATCATCCCCTCTGAATTTCTTGCCCTGTTTCTAGATCACTGCATGGGTGCTGTTTATATGGGTGCAAGAGGACCCATGTAATAATATAAGGCAAGAGGAGCTGATATCATAAGTTAATGTTAATAAAGGATACAGCACGAATAAAAAAAACTTTTCAGAGATTAAAGATCTGTTGTTTTAGTGCAATGAATTTGCATTTTCTGCATCCATTTCAAGTCACAGTTACTTCTTCCACCACTTTTTCTTTGCTTTCACTGTTGTTTTAGTGCAATGAATTTGCATTTTCTCCATCCATTTCAAGTCACAGTTATTTCTTTCACCACTTTTTCTTTGCTTTCATTGAGTTTTACTGCCTTTGGCCAACACCATTGAGGCTATTTGAACAGCCCCCAGGTTACCAGACTTCCATTAGCACACTTTTCCTTACTTCCCCTCTTGCAAAAAGCTCCTCATTTAACAAATTGGGCTTCATCAGAGATAATGTGCGTTTCTGAAACAGGGGCACTCTTCCCTTTGCTTGTTCCCAGAAAGTGGCCAAAACACCTGCGGATGCTGATGGGCTTTAAAAAAAGGAAAATCAAATGTTGTCTCAGCCAGAAGGTTCTTCAATTAACTTTTCCTGCTGGGAATTGTTAGACCTGAGGCTGTGCTGTTGGGAGGGATCATTTCTTAGTAGCAATGCTAAATGAATTAGGGTTTTGTTGGTAACAGAAGAACTTATCAGAAGACGGGAGGCAATGGAAAAATGCTTAAAATTTAAATAAATGTCTGATGGAGTTCAGTTTTGGAGCACTATGATGTTTTGCTGTCAAAAAAGTATGTTTAAATGAGAATGAAGTGTTTGATAATGTCTACATTTTATAAAACATTTGCTATAGGAGTGTCAACTTTTATGGTATTAAGAGCAGAAGTTTTTGATGTTTGCTTATTTTAGTCTTCTAAAACTTACCTTTTCCTTAACACACAATTTCTGAACCCTTCCACTGCTCAGCCTATCCCTGGATATGATGGATGAGGGATCCCATTGGGCCAGGATGTGTTCTTGTGGGCATTGTGACTTGGTCCAGTGGCCGAACGCTGACCTTTGAAACATGAAATACTTGGAGAACACTAAAAATAAATTAAGTGGATTATATTTCAATTTTATGTCCATGTAACGTGTTTAGAAGCGTTACTGTGGGCTGAACCCCAAACTCTTCTCTTTGGAAACCAGAGAGGTTTGGTTTTGTGGGGGGTCACTCTGTTTACGTGCATTGATACATATAAATGAATATTCAAATAGAACAAAATTGCTTATTTCAAAGGGACTGCCCTGATCTAAAGCTTTTCTGTGCTTATTCTCCAAAAACTCCCTCATTTCCTGTCCAAAACCTGATTTAGAAGTGGAAGAGGGTGATGAACTTCATGGTTCTCATTTCAACCCAGGCCCGTTAAACAGCTCCTGATGAGGGCTCAGCTGCTCCCACTTGCTCTTGTGGAGAAGTTTGGGCAAATTGCATTAAGGATTGCTCCCTGGTTGTTAAAATGTGCTTTGCCTCTCAAGCCTCTGATTTCAACTTGCATTGAGAGTTACAGGGGGCAGTTAATGGGATTTTCTTACAGGAGGTTGCTCACTTCCTGGAGAATATTGTTAAAATTTAAGAAAAACTTGTGAAGAAGTGGGTAGAATCGGTAAACCTGTGCTGATAGTGTGTGGACAGGTCCCAGGGGACATCAGTCTTGAAGTCCCTGGGTGATGGGAGCTTGCAGATGCTTGGGCCATTGGCTGGGCAACAGCCATGGATGCAGCTATTTTAAAAACAATAATAATAATAATAATGATAACAAATGTGTACCAGTGGTTGGCACATGGGCTTTTAGCTAATGAGCATCCCAGGGAGTGGACAGAGAGGGGGAACGGCAGCATGCGAGCAGCAGCGGTAATGGAAAGTGCAATTAAGGCGTGTGTCAGCTTCCCTGCTAATTGCCTCTGGGGGCTGCAAGCAGCGACGTGTGCATGCGAGCTGGACGTGTATCTGTGTCCAGGGCTGATGCTGCAACTGCTGGGTCTAGTCACAAAATCCTCCTCCTCAGAAGTACATAGTGGTCCTTATAAACCAGCTGTAGACTCGGTTTGTGTTGTTTTTTAATTACCAGAAAATCCCTGGAATCGGAAGATGGCATCGTGAGGTTTTATAGCTCAGCTTTACTTTGGAGTCAAACGCCTTACTTGGTCAAAATTCGCTCAGAAATGGGAAAGAGTTTGTCTGAATAAGGCAGGCAGGATGCAGTTCATCATCAGCCGGTGTGAGGGCAGTTGGGCTTGCTCAGCTTTCAGTCTGATAAAACAAACCCAGCCGGACTTGTCGCAGACGCAACCCTACAGATAAATCCTTACTTTCAACATTAACTAGGCTGTAAAGCGCCTTGTTTCTCACTAAATGTCTGTAAGTTGTAGCTGAAAAAAGGTATTTGCTCTCTCCGAATGGAGCGAGGGCTATAAATAATGCATGGCACAGTCTGGATTTACTCCCTCAGATGTCTCATAACGATGTTATGGGGATTTAAGGGAGACGATGCTTCCTATGGCTGAGTCAGAATAAAACATATATTGGTGTGACGTCGGGGCTATCGACGTGGCGATGGCTTTTTCCATGCCTCCCTCCCAAAATGTATAGACCTGTTGTGGCTTTAGTCATAATTAAGACTGCATTAAACCTGGTGCTATCAATTAATCTAACTGGCATACAGACCTGGGGATGCATGCTCCAGATAAGATGAGGCTTTAAATGGGCAAAAATGGTCTGAGAAACTTGTTTTTATGTACAGCAAACAGAGCTCTAAAAGGAGCACCAGCCTTCGACAAGCTGCCCAAAAAGCACACAGGGCTCTACCTGGCTTTAGTTTGAGCAGAGCATAATAGTAATAAAAATAAAACAGTGTTCAGCTGTTTAATGAAGTGTGTGAGAAATTCACTGTTGTATTTGTCGCATTAAAATCTATACAAATTATCTTTGTGCATGTGGGAAAAGTGGACTTATGGATCACAGCAATAAACTGTTTCTTTTTAAATGAGCAAATACTAAGAGATTTACTAGCTAATGGACTAGAAGCAACAGGGGTTTATCAGGATGTACAGAGCAGCTTTGTTTTCTCTGTTTTTATCATTATAAAAGAGGCAGTTTATTCTGTGCTTGAGATTTGTTGGGAAACATCTTCAGCTGTGCTGCAGAGAGAATAAAGACTTCTTTAATTGGGTTTTTTCTTGGTCGATAAGCCAGAAATCAGAGATTAATCCTCACTGAAATGTTATATGCAATGGTAACGTGGCTTTTTTCCTTACATAAATGCTTGTGAGCCCATTAATTTTTCTCTAAAATTATGGCAAACCATAGGCAATGGGGTGTCAGCCTTTAGCCCAAAGGTTTCCTTGGATAGGGACAACAGATGCCAATGAAACCGAATTTCTTCAGGCTTTTTCCCTTTGCAAATGACCCTCTTGGTCTCCACTAACGGCGATGGATTCTGTTGCCATGGCTCTGCTTGAGGCTGGGGGTGAAGTTTTTGCTGGCTGTGGTGAGGGTGGGTTTTAGCGATGTGTAATCAGGCAGCCAATATCTCCATCTCCATCCAAAATGCAAAGTTTGCTCGTTGCATGTTTTGGGAGATAAATAGCTTCGTAGAAGAACTCTAATGACGTGATGGCGATTGCTCATTTCGAGGCAGTATTCTGCTGTTGCAGGCTTATTTTTGTACTGAGGAATAAAAGCAGAATGGTCTTATCAAAGGCTGGAGGATGCCATCCATCAAACGACGAAATTCTCATTTTTCCCAGAGTTTGATGAATACTCGGCGGGAAGGGTTTCAAATTCCTCAGTGGTTGTTGTTTTTTGGGTCTTTTTAGAAAGTTTTTATCTTGGAGTACTAAATATTCTCAACATTAGGCTATTTTATTATTATTTAATGTTATTTATTATTGTTGTATCTTTTTGTTTTCCATTTCTACATCCTTTCAGGGTTCAAATTAAAAAATTCCCTGGTCTAATTGAATATTTATCAAATGCGGGAAGGTTGGATGTGATTGGGCAGGTAGGGGCTCCTTAACTTTACTCTTGGCAGGACCAGGGCTCCTTAGTCCCTAAAATTACTCTTCTCTAATTGCCCCTGGGCTGGTTTTGTCGATCATGGTCTACTTTGCCCTTATTTCTCTATGTCCTTACTGGGGAAACCAACTTGTTGTTGGTTTCAATCACAGCATGTTTTGGGTTGAAAGGACCTTGAAGCTCTTCCAGCCCAACCCCTGCCATGGGTTTGGGGCATCTCCACCAGCCCAAGCTGCTCCAAGCCCTGTCCAACCTGACCTTGGGCATTGCCAGGGAGGGGACCTATTGCCATATTCTTCTTGATCTTTTGCAAAACCTTCTTACTCCAGTTGTCTTGTGTTTGCAGGTAAGATTGAGTCGAAATAATTCAAACATATTGGGTTGAAAGGACTCAAAA
>NW_010198851.1:0-821 GCF_000695765.1 Mesitornis unicolor | reverse complement strand
TGTCCCCCGCCAACAGGACCCTGACATGAGGAGGGGACCCTGGGAGCTGTCATACCCAAAAGTCTTTTGGGAGGGGGGCTGTAAAGCCTGGGAGCCCCCCAGGAGGAACTTGGGGTAGCACTCGCGGGGATGAAGGCTTTGATGGCTTTAGAGGGGCAGAGCTGGGTGGTCTCCAGTAAGAGGGATGGCAGGACCCCAGGTCTTCAAGGACATTGGGCACATCCAACACCAAGCCCCCCAACTGCTGGTTTTGGGAAGGTGTCAATCCCAGTGGGGAGTTGGGAGTTGGTTGGGGCTGTTGGGTTGGGGTTGTTGGGTTGGGGGCTGTTGAGTTGGGAGTTGTTGGGCTGGGGTTGTTGGGTTGGGGTTGTTGAGTTGGGGGTTATTGGGTTGGGGTTGTTGAGTTGGGGTTGTTGGGTTGGGGCTTGTTGGGTTGGGGTACTCAAGTTGCTGGGGTATTTGAGTTGGTGGTTGGGGTATTTGGGTTGGTGGTTGGGGCTGTTGGGTTGGGGTACTCAGGTTGTTGGGGTTGTTGGGGTTGTTGGGTCGGGGTTGACACTCCTGGGTGGTTGAGGCTGTGGGGGGTGTAGGTTGGTGGTTTTTCTCATTAGAAGGGCTTCCGTTCAGATTCGGGGCCAGGGTCCTCCAGTCGTACTGGGGAGATGGAGGGGGCAGGAGACCGGGCAGGGGGGCTGTGCGAGGCCTGTGGTGCATGGTACCCCCCCAGGGGGTGCAGGGGCAGGATCCATCACCCCCAGGGGCCTGGTGGGGAGAGCTGTGACAGTGTCCCCAGCCCAGCCCCTCCAGCTCCACCACCCCCA
>NW_010198850.1:0-972 GCF_000695765.1 Mesitornis unicolor | reverse complement strand
AGAGACCAGACCCATGGACCCATGGACCCCCAGTCTCACAGCCCTGGCAGTAGAACTCCATCACCTGGGGCCCAGAGACCCACAGATCCCTGACCCATAGAAACCCATAGAGAGCAGACCCATATAGATCCCAAATCCACGGACCCCAGACCCAGAAACCCACAACCCCATGGACCCCAGACCCATAAAGACCAGACCTATAGACCCCTGAACCTCCAGACCCATAGAGACCCCAGACCCATAGACTCCTGAGCCTCCAGACCCATAGACCGTAGACTCATGGACCCCAGACCCATAGGCCCCTGACTCATGAACCCACAACCCCATGGACCCCAGACCCATAGACCCCTGAACCTCCAGACCTGTGGACTCATGGACCCCGGACCCATAGACCCCTGACCCATGGAGACCCCAGACCCATGGACCCCAGACCCATAGAACCCAGACCCACAAACCCCTGAACCTCCAGACCTGTGGACTCAAGGACCCCGGACACATGGACCCCAGACCCATGGAGACCCCAGACCCATAAAGACCAGACCCATGGACCCCCAGACCCATAAAGACCAGACCCATGGGCCCCCAGACCCATAGAGACCCCAGAGCCAACCCCAGACCCATGGACCCCAGACCCATAGAACCCAGACCCACAAACCCCTGAACCTCCAGACCTGTGGACTCAAGGACCCCGGACACATGGACCCCAGACCCATGGAGACCCCAGACCCATAAAGACCAGACCCATGGACCCCCAGACCCATAAAGACCAGACCCATGGGCCCCCAGACCCATAGAGACCCCAGAGCCATGGACCCCAGACCCCACGGACCGCAGACACCTGACACCGTAAACCCCAGACCCATAGACCCCCAGGCTCATACACCCCATGAACCCCAGACTCATAGAGACCCCAGACCCATAGACCCCTGAACCTGCATCCCATAGACTCCAGCCCCATGGCTCCTAACCCCA
>NW_010198849.1:0-1136 GCF_000695765.1 Mesitornis unicolor | reverse complement strand
CGGTTGGAATTCTGGGCTGCAAGCACACATTTACAGCTCAGGTTGAGTTTTTCATCAACTGACAGCTCCAAGTCCTTCTCCTCGGGACTGCTCTCAAGTCATTCTCTGCCCACCCTGTATGTCTGCTTGGGATTGCCTTGCCCCTACCCAGGTGCAGGACCTTGCACTTGGCCTTGTTGAACTTCATGAGGTTGGCATGGGCCCATGTCTCCAGCCTGTCCAAGTCCCTCTGGATGGCATCCCTTCCCTCCAGCATGTTGACCGCACCACATTGGTGTCATTCGCAAACTTGCTGAGAGTGCCCTTGATCCCACTGTCCATGTCGCTGACAAAGATGTTAAACACTGCTGGTCCCAGTACTGATCCCTGGGGAACACCACTCGTCGCTGGTCTCCATTTGGACATTGAGCCATTGACCACAACGGTCACCAAATTGGTGAGGCACGATTTGCCCTTGGTAAAGCCATGTTGGTTACCACCAATCACCGCATCCTCATTCTCCATGTGCCTTAGCATAGTCTCCTGGAGGATCTGCTCCATGATCTTGCCAGGGACAGAGGTGAGACTGACTGGCCTATAGTTTCCTGGGTCTTCCTTTTTACCCCTTTTGAAAATGGGGGTTATGTTTCCCCTTTTCCAGTCAGCCGGGACTTCACCAGACTGCCACGACCTTTCAAATATGATGGATCGTGGCTTGGCAGCTTTATCTGCCAGTTCTCTCAGGACCCGTGTATGGATCTCATGGGGTCCCATGGACGTGTGCACCTTCAGGTTCTTTAGATGGTTTCGAACATGATCTTTGCTTACAGTGGGTGGATCTTCCTTCTCCCAGTCCCTGCCTTTGCCTTCTCTATCTTGGGCAGCGTGGCTAGAGCCCTTGCCAGTAAAGACCGAGGCAAAGAAGTCATTGAGCACATCAGCCTTCTCTGCAACCCCTGTGACAAGTTCTCCAATGTATATACACTATGTATATATGTACACATAGTGTATATACATGATATAATATATGTATATACATATATTTTATATGTATACATACACATATATATTGAATATGTGTATACATACACATATTTTGTAAATATATGTATATATTATTATTATTATTGGGTTAGGGAGCAATTAAGCAATCTGGA
>NW_010198848.1:0-202 GCF_000695765.1 Mesitornis unicolor | reverse complement strand
CTCCGACTCCGGGTGTTAATACAGCTGCTGCGGCCATTTCACTTGCACTATACAGAGCTACTTGAGAATGACAGTTTTCTGAGAGCTGGTGGGAGGCCCTTCTAACTTTTCTGTGTTCTAGCCCTTTTTACTTACCAGTAGGGGGGCCAATCTCCCTATAGAATATGGGCCCCCAGTTATATTAGCTGGAACATATGTATAA